>NW_028138677.1:0-72158 GCF_964270905.1 Leucopleurus acutus | reverse complement strand
GCCCTGGGTAATTTGCTGACTGTAATCTTCACCATGTGGTAGTTTGATTGCCAAGAGCTCCAGCTTTTCTTTGGGCACTCAGCTGAAGCTAATGGATAGAATATATTTAACATAGGTATGCCTGTGAAGTGCACTGGGAGGCCTCCTCAATAATTGTAGCACTTATGATTGGTGTTGGAATCATCCCAGGTTTATTCCTCTTCCATTATCTTTAAATTAAGAATTGCCATGTGATTTGCTTTGGCCAGTGAAATGTGAACAGAGTATTATATGGATTTCCAATTGGAAAAATTGAAATACAGGTGCAACTTGCCATCTAACCTTTTGCCTACTGCAATGGTTGTAGAATTACGTGTCCAGAATGAGTCTGTATCACCCTAGCTTCCTGAGTGACAGTTATAAGCAGAAAGCCCCTGCAGTACCACAATAGATATGCTTAATTGGCAAGAAATAAATTGTGACTGTGTTAATCCAGTGAGATTTTGTGATTGTAAATTATCACATCATAATTTAATCCATCCTGCTTGATAGTACACTATTTGATTAATAATTGTGTAATTTTAAATTTTCATTAATTGTAAATCATGATTTGCCAGTATCTGAAGCAGCGATTAAAGGAGTTTTATGTGAAAGGGCATCGACAGACTTGTATCTGCATTGTAATTAGGGATTACAATGCATATTTTAGAGCGCTGAAGAATTCTGGAAATCTACTGTGTCTTTCTGAAGCTGACCTAAGCAGTATGACATAGGCTATTTTAGCTCACAGCCCATATTTGATGTTTATTTGGAGTACCATAAATCTATATCAGTGCAATTCTTATAACTTCTGTTAAATCTTGACTATCAGTATGAAAATTAGGGATTACAATGAATATTTTATAATGCTGATTTTAATACTGAGGCATGTCAAAATAAAGTGATTTTCCTTTACACATAGAAGAAAATAAAGATGTCAGTCACATTCCTTCCCTCTGCCTATTGAGAAAGCTCATCCCAATTATAAAACGTCATGCTTTTTATTATAGCTCTGTTTAACTGTATTTAAATAGAAAAACTCTAATGTATAAATTGATAAACATAACATGAATTCTAAAAATCCGGATCAAAGAATAAGTTGTATTGTGCATATTGCTAATTCATGTAGTTCATTTCATTATAATGTATACCTGACTTTATAATATTGAACTTATAACCCTTTATCATGAACATTTTAAAAATAAAATCCAAATAACTACAGCATGCCAGTTGGGTCTCTGAATTTTATGTACCTGATCATTCTGATACACAGCATCTGTCACCTTAGTTTAATGTGCAAAAAGCGCTGAGACCATCTTATTCCATATTCCTTGCCACAGGTATAGACAAATGATGACAAGCTGTGAATCTAAAAACTGTCTTTAACGGTCTGTTAGAACAGGTTGAATATTGAGAGTGAAAACATTTACTGATAAAATTTCTAACTCATGCCGTATTGGGGAATGGATGACAGAGGGAACGGACTCTTGGCAATCAGCACACACTAGAGAAAACATAAACAATGAATGTCTTTGCAACCTTTGTCACCTCCTATTTGCTTTACATTTGTCATTGGTTTTAGTGAATAGGAGCTGGGTTCCAAGAAATCTCTGCAGGTTTCTTCAACTTCTCTCGTCTCTGAGCTTCTGCAACCAACACGTCTGCTTAAACCCATCAGCTGTGGTAAGTGTACATTGAGAGTCTTAAGGGAATCTGCAACTTGAGTGCAGGCAGCACCAAAGTAAAGATCCTACGTGGCTTTAATACATTTATACATTTTTAAAATCCCATTTCAGGTAAATTTGTCCCTGAGATCAGTGTATGTGAAATCTCAAGTAAAGCCTTAAACATGTGCTTGAGACACTGGTGTTTCACAGACTTCAAAGGCAACAGATGTGACAATCCAGGGTGAGTCATTCAGTGCCAATTTAGTCAGAGACTGGGAATATCAATGATGTTATGCTTTAATTCAAGTAAATATATTATCTGAGTTATTTTTTCTTAGCAAAGTATCTGTTCATTAATTTTTTACAGCGCTTTTATATAGTTTACTTTGGCTTTCATTTTACAGCCTCCACTCAGTTCCACAGTTACTTAGGTCAACACCATTTTCCCCAAAACTTCTTAAGTGAAGTTATTTCATACTTGTAATACAGTTAGATGTTTTGTCACATTCTGTGTTCCACGGTGGATTCTCCAGAATATCTAAATGAATGTTTTTTTAAATTATGTATATTAAGGTTCACTCTTGGTGCTGTAAATTTCTGTGGGTTTTAACAGATGCACAGTATCATGTATCCACCACTACAGTATCATACAGGGTAGTTTCACTACCCTAAACAATCCTCTGTACTTCACCTATTTAACACTTCTCAGTCCCCAGACACCTGGCAACCACTGACTTTTTAAAATGATCTCTATAGATCTGCCTTTTCCAGAGTGTCATACAATTTTTCATGATTCTTTTCAGACTGGCTCCTTTCACTTAGCAGTATGCATTTATGATTTATCCATATCTTTTCATGTTTGGTACCACATTTCTTTTTCTCATGGAATGACACCTCATTGTTGGGATGTACCACAACTGTTTATTCACACCTGTTAAAAGGAGATCTTGGTTACTTCTGATTTTTGACAATTATGAGTAAAGCTGCTATAAATATTTGCATGAAGGTGTCTTAGGATCTTTATCTTTGATTTTCTATGGTTTGAAAATGATATGCCTACATGTAATCTTTTGATATTTATTCTGTTGGATGTTCTCTGAGCTTCCTGGATCTGTGATTTGGTGACTGACACTAATTTGGGGGAAATTCTCAGTCATTATTGTTTAAAATATTTCTTCTGTTATTTTCTATTGTCTCCTTGTGGTATTCTTATACGTGTATGTTACACCTTTTGTAGTTGTCCCACAGACTTTGGATATTCTAGAGATTCTCTCTTCTGTCATGTCTAGTCTACTAATAATCCCATCAAAGGCTTTCTTCCCATCTCTGTTGCAGTGTTTTGCATTTCTAGTGTTCTTTCTTAGGATTTCCATCTCTCTGCTGACATTATCCATCTGTTTCTGCATGTGTTTATCCATTAGAGCTCTTAACATATTAATTATAGTTCTTTCAAAATCCTGGTATGATCATTCCCAATCCCTGCGATGTGTGGTTCCTTCTATCTCTTGTGTTTTCTTTGCCTTTTACTATGCCTTGTAATTTTTCTTGACAGCCAGATTTGAACAAAGAACTGCTGTAACCAGGCCGTTAGTAATGTGGTGGTAAGGTGTGGGGGGAGGGGAAGTGTTCTATGATTCTATACCTGTAATTCTGTAATCTCTAATAACTAGCTCTCAGTTGTTTAGTGGGCCAGTGCCTCTGGAACTTCACGAGTGTTTTTCAGTTTTTGTCTCTCTCCTTAGGTGAATGAGGATGGCTCAAGTGGGCTAGAGCTGTGTATTCCCCCTCTCCTATGTGGAAGGCTACAGCTGGCTAGAGTTGGGTATTTCCCTTCTCCCAGGTGAGCTAGGCTCTGCTAATATCGCAGCCAATTAGACTCCGGTTAATTAATTT
Organism: Leucopleurus acutus; assembly: GCF_964270905.1. NCBI lineage: Eukaryota > Metazoa > Chordata > Mammalia > Artiodactyla > Delphinidae > Leucopleurus > Leucopleurus acutus. Next base: position 68,580 of record NW_028138677.1, on the reverse strand, counting down.
CTCCTGAGCGCTGGCCTTGTTAAGTAGAACAGCCTGCTCTCTGGCATATTTCAAAATGGTTCCTCTTCCCTTCCTGCTGCTGACAGCACAAGGGGATTTTTCTCTGACACTTAACTGTGAGAATCCAGTTGAGCTCCTGGAAGTAAAACTCACTAAAGTGTGGGAGCCCCACTATGACTGGGCTCCCCTGGATGTTTTAACCGTCAGGATTGTCCACACCGAGACTCCAGCAATTAGACAATTCCAGTTCAGGTTTTCCTGCTCTGGCACTTGTTCCCTTGCCAGTTTCTGCCCGCCAGACTCTGCTCAGGTGAGTCATGACTCTCTGTATTCACTTGTCTGACTTTCCAGTCCTGGAGACAGCAGTTTGCACTGTGTCCTCCCCCTCTGTTATGTTATGAATTCAAGAAGAGTTGTTGATTTTCCAGTCTGTTCAGCGTTTTACTGGTTGTTAGGACAGGGTGGTGATTTCCAAGCTTCTTTCATGTAGATCAAAAACCTGAAGTCTGCAGGGGTTTTGTGAATATGTTTTAAAATAAGTTGAGTAAACCTCTAGGAGCATAACTGCTGGATTGTGTGGTAAGAGTATGTTTAGCTTTGTAAGCAATTGCCAACTGTCTTCCAAAGTGGCTGAACCTTTTGCATTCTCGCCGTCAGTGAATGAGAGTTCCTGTTGCTCTGCATCCATGTCAGCAATTGGTATTGTTAAAATTTTGGATTTAAAATCTTTCTAATGGTTGTGTAGTGATATCTCTTTGTTGTTTTAGTTTGCAGTCCCCTAATGACAAATAATTTTCAGCATATTCCTGTTTATTTGCCATCTGTATGTCCTTTTTGGTGAGGTATCCAGATATTTTGCCTTAATTTTGTTTTTATTGTTGAGTTTTAAAATTTCTTTCTGTATTTTGCATACAATACCTTTATCAGACGTGGGTTTTCCAAATACCTTATCCCAATGTATGACTTGTCTTTCTATTCCCTTAAAAGCTTACTTCAGAGCTTAGAAATTTTTAATTTTAAAAATCCAACCTACCAAGTTTTTCTTTCATGGAATGTGCTTTTGGTATTGCGTCTAAAAATGTGTCACCAAGTTCAAGGTCACATAGATTGTTCCTTACTTTACTTTCGTACTGGTACACTTCAGCATCTTCTTATTTGCAAACTTCCTTTTTAAGCATTGCAATTCAGTAACAGCCCCCAAACCTGAAGATTTTTAACCTCCTAATTATCTAATCTTTAATTATTGGTTTTTCAGTCTGAACATGATGTAATCAAAATATAAAGGACTTTCTACCACAATAGTTCTATGTTTTTAAACACACTTAAGTTGTTTATAAAGCTTCTCTTCAAAGGCTTAAATATTGATATTTGAAGAGAGGTAGCAAAGAGAAAATTCACACTGCCATGTGGGAACTTTTATTTTATTATTTTGCTGTTCTAGTTTCCCATTAGTAAATGTCAATTTGGTAAATTTTTAAAACCACCACTTACTTTCTTTTCGAGTTTTATTAAGAAATAATTTACATATATTACTGTATAAGTTTAAGGCACACAGCATGATGGTCTGAGTTACATGTATTCTGAAATGATTATCACAGTGGTTTCAGCTGATATCCATCATCTCCTATAGCTACAATAAAAAGAAAAGAAATAAGAAAAAAATATTCTCATTGTGATAAGAACTCTTAGAATTTACTCTTTTAACAACTCTCTGATATATCATACAGCAGTGTTAACTGCTATTAATTTTTTAATAAACATCTCTGTTAATTGAGATAAAGTTTAACACATTCCTGGACACAAGGTGCTGACACAACTTGGAATCCATGGGTCTTTTACATTGACTCTCATTTCCAAAGGAATTTAACATACGAAAATTCTTATACATTTTGGGTTTGATGTTTTTTAATACATTATAGAAAAATAGCCATAATAGATAAGTTTTGATAAAAATTGAAGAATCAAAGAAACCAGTGTATTCAGTACCCTAGAAACCTCAAACCAAAAGGAAATAGTAAACATGATCACAAAAGGAAATAATATGGAAGGAAAGCATAGGCTTTTATAAGTTGTCCTAGAATCATCTTCTCTTACATTATAACTTTAATGACTTTAAACTCATTTAATCTACATGTATTTAGTCAGCTTTTTTCAGTGATTATAGAACAATCTCTTAAATGATTTATGATTAAAATTGACTAATCTGGACAGGAAATTCTCTTTATATAATAAAAGAGTTCCATGTGAAATACTCTATTTAAATTAAGAGGAACAATTATGGAAAATTCCTACCATGTAGTGACCTGACACAATGAAAGTACTCAAATATGTTTGCTGAATAAGTTATAAAATGATAATAAAAAGTTAGCAGAGCAAAAAAAGATGAATAAATTAGATCCATATTTTTGAGTCTAGATTGACAAGATTATTAATATTTGCTTAATATCATTAGGTACTTTCTGTGTTTCGAGCTTTATTCTAACTATTTTACATTAATTACTCCTCCCAACACCCTTATGAGATAGTTGTACTTTATGAGAGCTTTGCCACTTCTAATAAATGTTTGCTTTCTATTTGATTCATATGTATTTCTAAGTTTGACTACAAGCCTATCCATATTTAAGATACTCATACCCATTGCATTGAATTAAAGGATTTGGGTGGCTAATCAAGGACAAGACATATGCTAGGAGGTGGCAGTAGCACACAAAGAGCTGCATTGTGGGCAGCACTTGGACAGGGTGCATGTGAGGGGAGATCCCTCACAGCAGGAGACCTCTTAGACACAGCAGCCTAGGTCCACCATCCATAAAGGGAAGAGGACAAATAAATGACTGGGGAAGAGAGCTGGAGAGGAGGCTTAAGTGTCTAGGTGATGCCTGGGTCAGAGAGCTTTCAAAGCCAGCAGGGACTTGGGATCTTTAAAGGGCCATGGTTTACCTTATTTATGGCTAGTAGATGTTGGGTGCAGTTTCTTGGGGTTTGCAGAGAAGACTGGCTTCTAAATGACTAAAAATAGGCCTATTGGGGCTATATTTAAAGCAATTGGATGTGTAAGAATTTGAGTTTAGCACCAGTAGGCTTTTGAGCTAACAGTCTAGACTACTGTGATGAAGTAAAAACATGGGGACCACAGTAAACAGGGGACATCTTTGGCTCATTTGTATAACACCTATAAAGTAATATCTATTCATTCTTAAATATACAAAATAAAAAAAGCATACAAAAAAAAAGCATACATATTGCCGATTTTAAGTTGCTTGGGGTATATGTGTGTGTATATACATATAAATGTATATATTGCATGAGCTGTATTTTCAAGCACACACACACACACACATGCACGCATAAACCCTAAAACTATTAAATATATGAAAAAAGCTTTCTACACGCACTATCAAGTTTTCCTTAGGGGATTTTTTCCTTGTGTCTTTAGGGTTTAGGCAGTGGTATTAGGCAACTAGGGATGTCATAACAAAATGCCACAGAGTGGATGACTTAAACAACAGAAATGTATTTTCTCACAGTTCTGGAGGCTAGAGGTCAAGGTGATGGCAAGTTTGGCTTCTCCCTGAGACCTCTCTCCTTGGCTTCCTGCCTTCTGTGTCTTCATATGACCTTTTATTTGGTTTCTCTTCTTCTAATAAGAACACCAGTCTTATTGGATTAGGGCCCCATCCTTATGATCTCATTTAACCTTAATTACCTCCGTAAAGTCCCTAGTTCCAAATGCAGGCACATTGGATGTTAGGACATCAATGTGTGGATTTAGGGGAGACATAATTCCATGTATAAGTACACTGTACCTCTGGATTGCAATTTTGTATGATATATGTATTTAGATATAGAGCCAATAATATATGCCCTGCACGATTTCACTATTTTAATTGCATGTGTATTATATACCACATTTTTATTTAAACTTGGACAAGAATTGCAGGTTCATTTGGCTTATGAAATTCAGTTCATTTATAACCTGTTTCACACAGCACTTCAGAACAGAAAATTAACTTTCTTAGCTGAATAAAACCAAAATGGAAACAAAATTTTAGTTCCTAAAAGAGCTCTGTAAATGATTTTGTATTGCACATTTCATTTAATTTATTCCAACCAGGATTAAAATACGTTAAATACTCTTTTTTGTTGTGAAGATATTCACAACTACGAAATGAAGTGGCCATTGTATTCTTAAGAGCTCAACATAATTAAGACTATACTTTATTGAGATCAACCAATTCCATTAAAATATCACTAGAAATGAATAAATTGAAAGGATCCTCAGCGAAATGAGAAGGAATGATTATGAGTTACTGAAATTTGAGCTCTATGAAGGCAGTATTTTGTTGCTGCGGTTTTGTTCATCTGTACAAATAGGAGTAAAATCTGGTAGCATTACATTGAAAAATAACTCTATATTAAGTTTATACTTCCCCACAAATATTTGGCAATGTTTAACGTTGTATCTTCATGCCAGGAACTTTTCTAGGATTTAGGAATAGATCTCTTAATAAAATAAACTCCCTGCCCTCATAGAACTTCATTCTAGCATAGAGGCAGAAAATAATCAAACACTTCCTTTAATTTGGGTTTCCCCTTTAGAGCTAGCCAGTGACCCTGACAGAAGTTTTTAAGTATTCAATGTATAAAAGTATATCTATAATCTCTGAACTGTATAGTTCACATACAATAATTGTACCTACAGTTGCTACATTTCAGGGCACTATCATGTCGACCTACTCTATATGACTAAAATAATCAGCAATACAGTTCAGTTGTAGTTTCTAAATGTACTAGTGGTGAACAGAGGACCAAAAGGCAAGATGTCATATAAAAGAGTGGTAAAGAAATTGGTTTTTTTGCTCTGTTTGACTCAGTTTTCTGCTGCATACTTACTATGATATGAGACAATGTATTCTACCTCTACAAAACTCAGGTGTTTCCTTTGTGAAATGAGAGAAATAATTAAAGGATGGCTCTGAGTATTCTAGAAGATAGTATGTGCATTGTACTTAACATGATACCTGGTATGTAAGATTCATTGAAATTCATGGTAGCTATTACTACTGCTAAAATGCAGATGTGTTGAAGGGGACAAAAAGATGAGATTTTTTTTTCCATTTGGAGCAAATTTCTTAGATTTCACAACATGGATTAATTATTTTTAAGCCAAACATTCCATTAGATATGGGAAATTTCCCATGACTACTATTATGATAGTAATCACCCTAGAAAACTGACAACTTAATCTTAGCTGTTTATGTTCAGAAAAAAAATTGAGAATATTTTGATGTGTTGTTTGTGGGGAGGTTTTTAGTAATTTCAGTTTTCTTGATACATTTGTATTCTCCATGTTTTATATGTGTTATTTTTGAAAAGTAAGAATGTAATTGGAGTGGCAGTTTACAGATAAGCAAGGAAAGGAGGCAGTTAAAATAAAAGTTTTTCAACAGTAAAAACTTTATAGTAGAAAAACTGGACAAACACTACCTCAGCCAGGTGGTCAAGGTCAACATCAACAGTGCTAAGTCATGTTCATAATATGTACCCTTGATATGACATGAAAGTGTCACTTTACTTCTATAGTTTTCCTTCCCCAAAATCCCAAACTCCAGTCTAATGAGAAAACATCAGTCAACTCTCAATTTAAGAACATTCTACAAAATACCTGAACAGTTTTCAAATCTGTCAAGGTCTCCAAAATATACAAACAGCTCACATAGCTCAATATCAAAAAAGAAATAAAAAACAATCAAAAAATGGGCAGAAGACCTAAATAAAAATTTCTCCAAGGAAGACATACAGATGGCCAAAAAGTGCATGAAAAAATGTTCAACATTGCTAATTATCAGAGAAATGCAAATCAAAACTACAATGAGGTATCACCTCACACCAGTCAGGATGGCCATCATCAAAAATTCTACAAACAATAAATGCTGGAGAGGGTATGGAGAAAAAGGAACCATTCTACACTCTTGTTTGGAATGTAAATTGGTACAGCCACTATGGAGAAGAGTATGGAGTTTCTTAAAAAACTAAAAATAGAGTTACCATATGAGCCTGCAATCCCACTCCTGGGCATATATCAAGAGAAAACTATAATTCAAAAAGAAACAAGCACCCCGATGTTCATTGTAGAACTATTTACAGTAATCAAGACATGGGAGCAATCTAATGTCGACTGACAGATGAATGGATAAAGAAGATATGGTATATATACAATGGAATATTACTCAGCCATAAAATGAATGAAATAACACCATTTGCAGCAACATGGATGGATTAAATATCATCATACTTAGTGAAGTAAGCCAGACAGAGAAGGACAGTTATCATATGATATTGCTTATATGTGGAATCTGAAAAACAAAGATACAATTGAGCTTATTTACAAACGAGAAATAGACCCATAGACATAGAAAACAAATTTATGGTTACCAAAGGGGAAAGGTGAGGAAGAGGAATAAATTAGGAGGTTGGGATTAGCATATACATAGTTATATATTTTATATATAAAATAGATAACCAACAAAGACCTAGTGTATAGCACAGGGAACTATACTCAATATTTTGTAATAACCTATATGGCCAAAGAATCTGAAATATATATATATATAAACTTCAGTTTATGTATATATATAAACTGAATCACTGTTCTGTATACCTGAAACTAACATGACATTGTAAATCAACTACACTTCACTAAAATTTTTAAAAATTAAAAAATAAACTTTCAAGGTCATCAAAAGTCAATAAAAGTATGATAATCTGTCACAGCTAAGAGGAGCCTAAGGTGACATTACAACTAAATGTAATGTGGTATCCTCAGTGAGTTCCTGGAAGAGAGAAAAGGCATCAAGTAAAAATTAAGCAAATCTGAATAAAGTTTGGAACTTGTTAATAATTACTTAATAATTAACAATTTGGGTTCATTAATTGTGACAAGTGTACCATATTAATGTACAATGCTTTGATAGAGGCTACTGAATATGAACTATTTGGGAACTTTCTGTACCAGCTTCACAATTTTTCTGTAAATCTAAAACTGTTCTAAAAAATAAAGTTTACTAATAAATATATAATCAAAAAATTTTTTAATTCACATAGTTTGGATAGTTCAATGACAAAATGGTGGTGTTCAGAGAAGAAGTCTTGGAAATAAACACAAAATTAGAAGTCTACTTACAAAATGGATGGAACTATGCATGTATGTTTTCTTTGTAAAAATATCAAAATTTTGGAAATATTTACACAGTCAAAATAAAGGCAAAAGAAAAAAGTAAAAGCAGAAGATATTTAAGTCATATCAAATGTATACTCTTGTCTACACTTGGCCAAAATTTCGCATCAAAATTAGTATTTTTATCTTGTGATTTTCTAAATATGTAACAACTGGTAGAACTTAGAACCTGGCAAATGAGAGCAGACAATAGTAAACAGTGCTCATAACTATATAACACCTAAATATTAGAGTGGTATTTCTAAAACAGAATGTCAGCTCAGCCCAAATACAAAACGTTTAGATTGAGTACCTGAAGTCTTGCTATGTTACACAATGGGAAGAAAATTATATTACAAGAACAGATACAATGCAAGTTTCCCAGACCAGATAATCTCAACAACTATAAAGCCCTAAATCTATACCAGCCATAAACCTGAAGGAAGGAAGGAAGGAAGGAGGGAGGGAGGGGCATTACAGCTCTTCTTGGCCTCACTGCCTCGCTTGCTGTCACTTGGGACTCCCCTTGCTCTTTGACTATGAAATTTGGTATATACATCTCCCCCTTTGGATAGCTTCCTATGCATCCTTCAAGACCTGCTCAAAAATCACTTTTGCCAAGAAGTCTTTCATGAAACTACCAGAAAGAGTTAGCTGCCCCTCATCTGAGTCCCCATAGTATTGTGTTCATTTTGTCACTCTTTCAACAAACACTTAGCAATGACCTACTGTATTCCAGGCCTGTATTTGTATCTCTGTACCATCATTTCCTGAACTCTATGACAGCCATGTCTGATTCCCCTGCTAGATTCAGACTAGTGCTTGGTGGTCTCCTCCTAAAATGAATGAGAAAAAGGAATCAGCAGTTACTCCTCACGGCCTGCCTTGTTTGAGGTGTGTCCTATTATAAACCATACTTTACAAATGTGAAAAATGAGACACGAGAATGCAAGGTAACATGTCTGAGGTAATACTGCTGCAAAATTTTCTTCTTTAGCCTTTTGATGCAATGGATTACATTGATTATTGAATGTTTAGACAGCTTTGAATACCTGGGATAATCCTAGTTGGTTATGGAGAACATTCTTTCTATACATCTTTGGATGCAGTGAGCTATAATTTTGGTTAGGATTTTTGCAGCTACCCATGATATATCGGACTGTAGTTTTCTTGTCTTTTTCTGGTTTTGTTATTGGGGTAATTCTGGTCTCAAAGAATGAGTGAGGAAGTGTGCCCTCTGTTTCTCTTTTCTGGAGGATACTAAAGAGATTTGGGATCATTTCTTTCTTAAATGATTGGTAGAGTTCACCAGTGAAAAAATCTGGGCCTGGTGCTTTCTCTTCTGGAAGGATAATTATTGTTTGAATTTCTGTAATAGATATGGGCCTATTAAGATGATCTATTTCTCCTTGTGTCAGTTTTGGTATGATGTGTCTTTCAAGCATTAGTCCATTTCATTCAAATTGTCAAATTTGGGATCATACAGTTTTTCATAATAGTCTACTATATTTTTAAATGATGGTCCCTCTTTCATTTCTGGCGTTGGTAACTTATGTCCTTATATTTATTCTTAGCCTGGCTAGAAGTTTATTGATTATATTAATGTTTTCAAAGAACCACCTTTTTGTTTCATTAATTTTCTCATTGTCTCTATTGATATTTCTCTATTTCTTATTTTAAGATTCATTAATATCTGCTTTAAGTTTGTTACTTCTTCTTTCTTTTGGTTTATACTGCTCTTCTTTCTCTAGTATCCTAAGGTGAAAGCTTACATTTTTGGTTTTAGATCTTTATTTTTCTAAAAAATATGCATTCAATGCTATAAATTTCCCTCTAAACATTGCTTTCACTGCATCTCATAAATTTTGATAGGTTTTATTTCAATTTTCACTAAGTTCAAATTATTTTTAATATCTCTTGACATTTCTTTTTTGACCCATGTGTTATTTACAAGTGTGTTGTTTGTTTAATCTCCAAATACTTTGGGATTCTCCAGCCACTTTCTGTTGTTGATTTCTAGTTTATTTCCATTGTGTTCTGAGAGCATACTCTGGATGATTTCAATTCTTTTAAAATGTGTTTGAGGTGTGTTTCATGTCCCTGAATGTGATGTATCTTGGTGAATGTTCCATGTGAGCTTGAGAGGAATGTGCAGTTGACTCTTAAATAACATGGGTTTGAACTGGGCAGGTCCACTTATACCTGGATTGTTTTTAAGAAACATATAGTCAGCCCTTCAAATTCTTGGGTTTCGCATCTGTGGATTCAATCAACTTGGATTGAAATTTCCATTCATTTTACTACTACATTTTATATGAGGAACTTGAGCATCAGCAGATTTTGGTATATGCAGGGGCTCCTGGGACAAATCCCCCTCAGATACCAAGGGATGACTGTATTCTTCTGCTGTTGGATAAGTATTTTATAAATGTCAATTAGATACAGTTGATAATGATGGTGGTTCCGTTCAACTGTATGCTCACTGATTTTCTGTAAGCAGAATCTGTCAATTACTGATAGAGGTCTGTTGAGGTCTCCAACTATAATAACCTCCAATAGAGGTTGTTTATTTCATCTTGCCATTTTATCTGTTTTTGCCTCACTTATTTTGGTACTTTGCTGTTATGCACATACACATTAAGGATTAAGTCTTCTTAGAAAATTGACCCCCTTATCGTTATGTAATGCCTCTCTCTATCCCTGATAATTTTCCTTGTTTGAAGTCTGCTTTGCCTGACATTAATATAGCTACCCCAGCTTTCCCTTCATTAGTGTTAGTGTGGTATAGTTTTCTTCATCACTTTACTTATAATCTATGTCTTTCTTTTTAAAGTGGGTTTCTTGCAGACAACATATAGTCAGTTGTTTCTCTTTATCCCCTCTGTCATTTTCTGTTTTTAATTTTTGTTTTTTTGGCCACGCTGCACGGCATGTGGGATCTTAGTTCCCTGACCAGGGATCGAACCCCTGTCCCCTGCATTGAAAGGCAGATTCTTTACCACTGGACCACCAGGGAAGTCCCTGTTTTTAATTTTTATAGTTGCATTTAATCCATTCACATTTAAAGTGATTATGTGTATAGTTGGATTAATCTCTCCCCTTTATGTACTGTTCTCTATTCATTGCACTTCTTATTTTTTTGTTTTGTTTTGTTTTTTTTTTTTTGCGGTACGCGGGCCTCTCACCGTTGTGGCCTCTCCCGTTGCGGAGCACAGGCTCCAGACGCGCAAGCTCAGCGTCCATGGCTCACGGGCCCAGCCGCTCCACGGCACGCGGGATCTTCCCGGACCGGGGCACGAACCCACGCCCCCTGCATCACAGGCGGACTCTCAACCACTGCGCCACCAGGGAAGCCCCGCACTTCTTATTTTTTAATATTCTACCCTTTTTCTGCCTTATCTGGTTTAATTAGGCATTTTATATGATTCTGTTTTCTCTCATTTCTTAACAAATCAGTTATACTTCTTTTTAAAAAATGATTTTAGTGGTTGCCCTAAGGATGGCAACATGTATTTACAACATGTATTTATAAGTCCACTTCTAAATAGGTCTATATTATTTTATGACTGTGTAGGTACCTTAAAATATTTCATATTCATCCCTTCTAACATTGATGTCACTCATTTCACTTATCAATAAGCTATACTCATCCAATATATTGTTTCTGTTGTTAGTTTGAACACATATATTAAATCAAGTAAGAAAAATAAAAATAAAAGGGTTTATTTTACCTTTATGTGTTCCCTCTCTAATGCCCTTCATTTCTTTACGTAGATCTCAGTTTCTAACCTGCATCATTTTCTTTCTCTAAACTTTAAAAAATTAAACTTCTTTAAACATTTTTTGAAAGGCAGATCTACTGGTGAAAAATTCCTCATTTTTGTTCATTTGAGAAAGTCTTTATTTCTCCTTCATTTTTGAGGAACAATTTTCCTTAATACAGAATTCTAGCTTGGTGATTTCTTTATTTCAACATTTTAAATATTTCACTCCACTCTCTTTTTGTTTGCATTGTTGATGACAAGAAGTCTGCTATAAATCTTATACTTCTTTCTTCATAGGTAAGGTGTTGTTTTTCTCTGTGTGTGTTTCAAGATTTTTTCTTTGATTTTCTGTAGTTTGAACACAACATGCCAGGTGAAAGTTTTTTTTATTATTTATCCCACTTGGACTCCTCTGAGTCCTTGATCTATGGTTTGGGGTCTGTCATTATTTTTGAAAAATTCTTAGCTATTTTCACCTCACAAATTATATCAGTCTTGTGAACTGAAATCACATGTTTTTTATTACCAATTCATAGTCTCCTCTAATAAGCCGTTCATCATAGAAGACCTGCCACCTTACACTTCCTCTAGATCCATCTCTGCTGAGACCATTGCATCAAAGTGAGAACTAATCTCAAACTGATTTTTCCAATTTTCTCTTTGCACAGTGCTGAGTAGTGGGAACTTTAATTGTAACTGATCAATTTTTGTCTTTTATATAGTGTGCAGAATGTTTATTTTCACAAAACATAAATAACGTGTGTATATATATGTGCATGTATATGTTATATATATATATGTTATATATATATATAATGTTATGATTCCTTGCTTTGAAGGATGGAATCTAGGGCAACAAGAAAAGGGGGAGTGAGACATGGTCTTCCTCTTATCTTTACCTTTTTTTCTCTCCTTTTCTTTTTTTACCTAAGTTATTTATTTAATTCATCTCCTGCTACAAGAAAAGTGATGGAAAATCAGTCTACTGGTCATCATTTGATGCAAATAAAGAACATGGGCTTAAGGTCCTATACAGTTTACTGGTCCATGTGCAAGAACAGTCCAAATCTGAGCTGTGGTCCATGATGTAGAACAATGGTCCAGGTTTTCTTTATTCATCTTCATTGCAGGTCAGAAGTGGCTTCAAATGAGGGTTATGGAATAAAGAATGGTTACCATATCTCTAGGAAAATGGCTTGGACCTGACACAGAGATGGGGATAGGCAAAAACTTGCGTTCTTATGTTTTCTCTGGTGCAAACAGGAAGGCGTTCAGCAAGCTGACTCCCACCCTGGGGAACATGACAAAGTAAATAGGGGCCTTCCATGTGTGAGCTAAGCCCTCCTTGCTTGAGGCACCTCTAGACATGGGAAGCTCCAGATGTGGTTGGGACATACCTAGAACCCTGGAAACCCAGAGTCTAGCCACCACTCCATTTTCGACCTGATTCAAAGCTATCATTGCCTCTTTATTATTCTAGAGATTATAAAGAAATTATTATTCCTGATTAAAAACAGAATTATCAAATTTAAAATCATTGTGATAGCAGTAAGCAGCAAGTTATATTCCTTAGAAAATCAATGCAATGAAATACATCCTCGGCATACATACATACTCAATTTTTCTCAGAATTCAGAAGAAAATAATAGAAACTAGGTGTGATGAGAGAATAGTTAAGTGAAAGAAGGTGGAAAATAAAATCCAATCTACAGAAAATTATAACTTCATGAAACAGTCACTTTTACAAATTACAAGATTTTTTTTTAATCCAGAAAGTGACATAGTTATTTATCAGTTACTAGTTTTGGATTCCTTTCAACATTTCTGAAGACACAAGTCAAGATGAAGCTGATAATTGCCCAACATTCGATCTGATAAAAACATAATGCTGCAAACGAAGGAGAACTTTCCTTTGGTGAATGGTGGACTGAGGGGGTAAAAATGAAGCACGTTTTCACCTCATGGAACTGAGAATGCATGAAGAAACGTTGATAAAATATCTGATTAACTTAACCACGGATGTTCACAAACTGAGTTTTAAATAGATATTTATGGTTTTCCAAAGCAGCAGCCCATCTTCATGGGATCAGCTAGTGAGTATCAAAATTATCTAATACACTCTATCCCCTACTGTCAAAAGTGAATACTCTCAAGTGCTTGGCATTCTGTCGAATAGTGGTTAAGGAGAAGCTTGAAATGTGTTTTCTCTTGTCCAGCAAGTTAACATTTTCTGATAAGTTTCTGTTTTCTCTCGAAGGACCTACTCTTCTCTTGATGGTAAGTTATTCTCTTTAAGGACACGCTGTCCCCCCGCCCCTCCCCTCAACTACAGTAGTATGCTTTATTCAGAGGTTTCTGTAGGGCACAAATATCATGATATGATAATGCAAAATACATATGTACATTTTAGTTAGCAGATGGTTGGTCTCCTTATATAGATTTTAAAATACAAATCAAAATAAAATTCAGATGGAATAAGGACTTAAATATATAGAGCATCAAATTACTGAAATAATACAGGAGATAACTGAAACTCTGAGCTACACAATAAAAGCAGACATAATGATTTGGTTAAACACCAAAAGCTTCAAAAAGTTTAAACAACAACAACAAAAAAAGTTTAAACAAATCTCAAAATAGAGAAATAACTTCTGCAATGCAAAATAATCAATATAGGGGCAAGAGATTTCATTAAAAATAAAGGTAAATATTATATTGAATAAATGCCAGGAAGAAGAAATTCAGGAAAGCAAATGTAAAAAATGTGATAAATACAATGAAATGCTCAAACTAACCAGCATTCAACAAAACAAAATTTAAAATAAAAATAATATGAATGTTTTGTCTATACATTTAATTCATGAAATTTGTTAAATGTAAACTATTCAAATTGATGGAAATATAAACATTGGACTAATATTCTGTATTGTTTTGGATTTTGCTTTCTATTTGATGGTAAGATTTAGAGACTTTTTCATGTCTGTTTATAGATTTATAACTTTTTCAAAATACCTTCATAGCACATATTCTGGATTCTTCATAATTTATTTGTCATTCCTATGGGGATTTCAAGTTGTCCTCACTTGGTTGCTATGCCAGCAATTCTATACGAGAAAACCTTATCCATACAATTTGGTTTCGATGTGTTTTCTTAGCGCTCATTAATTCTCCTGAAGAAACCTGCTCCTTTTCCCAAACTTTAATTCAGGAAACACAAGGATAGTCACCTAATTTTATAACTTTGTTTTGTGTTATTGAGATCTGTATTGTTAATCTTATGATCTCACAGTTCTTCCTCAGTTTGGTCATATTTCCTTATGCTAACAAAATCTTCTTTTGAGAGGTAAAAAATATTTTTTATTCTTACTGAAGATGCACTTAAAATATTTTCCACTAAATTTTACTTTTGTTGTTGGCACCAAATTACTGAGAAAAGGGCAAAAGAAACAACTTTATTCAGCCATATATAATTACAAATCAGTTTGTTGGTATTTAGTAATATTGGTTCTTATTATCCATTATCCTAAATTAAAATTTAGTATATTTACAGACGATCAGAAACACTAGGAAGTTAAAATTACATATTATTTCTTTGCTCTTGAAATTACATTTGATAAGCTTTTGTATTTTTTTAAGGAAAAATCTGTGTCTTCAGCACTTTTTGATGTAGCATTACATTAAGAACATTTTCCATGTTATTAAATATTTTTTGAAAGCATGTTAATACCTACAAAACATTCCATCTTATGGAAGTACCACGTAATTTATCTGTGCCTTTATTACTTGATATTAAATGTGTTTCTAATTTCTTCTATCCCCAAACATTCTATAATAAGCATTCTTGTACATTAATCCTTGTTAATTGCTTTATTTCTTTAAAATAATTATTATAATGCTATATAAGTAAAGTATGCTGTGGGCACTCAAAACCATAGAGAAAACAGTACATCTAAATGTATTAGTGTTTAAGAATCATAACACATCGAGGGGGATTTTAAGTGAATGAACCTAGTGATTAATTTTAAGAACATAAAACTTGAGACAACCAGATATTATGTGCTCCCTAATGTGAAGAAATAAGAAGTGTAGCACATCAACTATGAAGAACTCTTACCAATCAAATCTGAATCAAAACTGTAGTTCCCAATCACTAATTTGTTAAAAAAGAAAAACATGAAAATCAGAGAAATATGTTAAAAATAAAACAGGAATTCACACAGAAAAATGCAAAATTTTGTTAACTCTACAAGGCAAATGACCACCCACAAGGAAGAATAAACTTCATGGAAAAAAGAGAGAGGGACAACCTATAGATTTAAAGACAAGAGAATAATCAACCAAGCTATCAATACTCTGAGCCCTGTTGGGATTCTGATTTCAATAAAACAACTTTGGAAATAAATTATGATATCATGCAGATATATACACTGACTAGATTTTTTAATATTAAGGGTTTATTGTTAAATTTGTGGGTGGATAGCTGGAAAAGCTTTTGTCTTATTTTGTATTTTTTTAGTCCTTATGCTATTTTTTCCCCGATGAAATGTTATGTTTAGGATTTTCATCTATACTATTTAGGTAACTATACTATTTAAGTAACTCTGAAGCAATCCTAAAGTAACCTTAAAGTAATCGTGTTTTGGGCAGAGCCAAAACACGATTGGACATATGTTGATAATTATTGATCTTCTCTATATTTACATATGTTTTGAGAATTTAAAATGCCACAAAAGGGAGCAACAGGAAATGAGCTTACTATTTCGGTGGGGAATAGATAATACAGTCTTGTTATATATATATATATGGTTTATCCTGAAGAGATTTG
Source organism: Leucopleurus acutus (assembly GCF_964270905.1). Lineage (NCBI taxonomy): Eukaryota > Metazoa > Chordata > Mammalia > Artiodactyla > Delphinidae > Leucopleurus > Leucopleurus acutus. The sequence goes on along the minus strand of NW_028138677.1, from coordinate 52,775 downwards.
GGAAAGGAAGTGATATGATGGGATTCACAAGTGAGAGTGCACTCTTATGAACAAGGACATGAATTCATCCAGGAGCAAGGAGACCATTAATACCTTCCTCAGTTTCTATAATTGCAGTCCCCTCTCTGTCACATTCTTATGGGCTATAATTTCTCTACAGAATGATAATAGAATGATAAAGAAAATAAGAATGAATTAAAAATGAGATGTGAAAGCCAAAGGGACTCCTTGGTAGAGGCAAAGAAGCCCTCATTTTGCAGCAGGAGTGCAGAGAAAGCCAAACATGAGGCCTGAGACTTATTAGTCTGTGCGACTAACTTCAAAGGAGGTTAAACTTGGCAGATTTGTTATACCAAGGGCATTGCCCCCATTGGGAATATCTGAAGCTTTAACACACAGAATCTAGACATGCGGATGATTGCTCCTGAAGATTTTGATTCCTCTGACTCTTCTGAACCTTCTAAGCCTGCAGAAGTGTTCCATTCCTTTTTGCTAAGAGCAGTCATCTCAATAATCCTGAGAGGCAACAGATATACCACTCAAGATCTGCCCTCACTTTCCCTCCTGGCCACTTGGCTTATACCTAGGTTTTAAGTCATAATATCAAGCAACTGAGGATGCACTTGGCTTCATAAACAAAGTACTGTAATTTAAAGATGCTGCAAAACTATCTGACATGTATCAGTAGCCATCTGGGATGTATGAGTGGCACTGTGTTAGAAGAGTCTTTATCAAAGGCACTGGAACATAGAATTGGAAAGGGAAGAATTTATTTACCTGAGAATATTCTTTGGAGATAAAGGATTTAGTGTCCTGGAAAGAACCTCAGGAGATTGTACAAACTAATAAGGTGGCTCCCAGTGGCATGGTACACACAGTGGCCAAGCTGAGCAAAGTTGAAATGCATGAACTGCAATGTCAGATGATGGATAAAGAAATTAAAAAGTTCAGAGAAGTAGACATGCTAGAATGGATGTAATATGTACAGTCAGAAGATAAGCATGATGGTTATGTTCCCTGGGAAGGCCCAAAGGACACAAAATTTATCAAGGCCATATGAATGGCCTGGTGAGACAGGAAGCAGCATCATTAAAAAGTTCAGGGGCTTCCCTGGTGGTGCAGTGGTTGAGAGTCCGCCTGCTGATGCAAGGGACGCGGGTTTGTGCCCCGGTCCGGGAGGATCCCACATGCTGTGGAGCAGCTGGGCCCGTGAGCCATGGCCGCTGGGCCTGTGCGTCCGGAGCCTGTGCTCCGCAACGGGAGAGGCCACAACAGTGAGAGGCCCGTGTACAGCAAAAAAAAAAAAAAAAAAAAGTTCAGTAGTGTCTCTACTTTTCATTTTAGGGCTGGAGATAGAAAATACTGTTACAGAATTTATCTAGCTGAAAACAGTGTCCATGCATTGACTTTAAAACAGTAGAGTCTAGGTGGCAGCAGTTAACTGTCAGTAACCAGGTGGTACTTAACCACATATATTGTGATCACTAGCAAAGTTGGAGTAATAGCCCTGGGAACCAGATACACAGGGACTTACAAGGATGGTTAATAGAGTATGACCTCCCTAGGGGCAAAATAGATTGGTGGCTGACAAAGTCACTACTCAGCTTGAACCAGCAGAAGAAATCAAGGTTTGGTGATTGGGCATCTGAGGATAGCCACCCTAATAAATATGTCATGATTCCTTGCATAGGTTTCAGACTGGGGACCATTGTTCAGAATCAGAGCCCACTAAACACTGGTTCCAAGTGGAACAATTGCAATACCATAGCATGTATACAAAGCAATGATTTGCCGCATTTTTCCTCAAGAAAATTATGGCCATTTACTCACTTGACTATAAATTGGGAGATGGGGATTACTCATATTTTCAGCACTGTTGGTGTAGGTTATAGGCTTTCTGTGATATTGAGCTACGAATACTTTGAAACATTATTGTGGCCTTCCTATATGTATGGGGGCATATGGGAGACAGGTAATAAATCACTTACATAGACCACCTGATGGTCATTTCCCTGGACCCTGAATGTTTAATTGGTATTAACATACTTGGAAGTTAGTACAACTTCCAGATTGGGTCCTTGGTTGTAGATAACTACCAAAATAGGGAAAGCCACATGGAAGCCTCTGAAACTGTTCCTGTCATGAGAAAGTAAGTAAAAATATATAAATAAAAATTGTATCATATATGTATTATATAGAGTTTAGGAGATTTATATCAGCCATGAGTTTCTAACAGATGCAAGGATGGTGGTCCTTATCACATCCTCAGTTAAGTTACCTAGCAATGATCTTGCAAATACCAGATGGATCCTGGAAGGTGACTGTAGACCGCTGCAAGCTCAACCCAGTAGTTGCCCTGATTGAAGTTGCCATGATGGATGTGGTAACTTTGTTAGAACAGATAGAGCCTCAGGTTCTGGTATATGGACATTGTTTTGGCATATGCATTCTTTTCTATTTCAGTAAGAAAAGAGGATCAGGGAGAGTTTTTGCTCACTTCAAATGTGTAATAAACACTTGCAAATTTTGCTGTTGAGCTGAAATTCCTTTTCCTCAGCTGTAATGTAGTCCAAAGGGATCTCGGACTATCTAAACATTGCAGAGCGCAGCACGTGAATCCATTGCTTTCAGGATAGCATGTTAATCTCTTCAAATAGTTAGTACTATGAAGGCCTTCGTGAGACACTGTTTGGAGGATGGAGTGGTCATGATGGCAGAGAGAGAGGCCAACAGCATAGATTCTCACTAACTAAGGCTAATCTAGCTACTGCTACCACCAAATGTCCAACCTGTAAGAAAAAGAGACCAAAACCAAGCTCCAAAATTACATAATTTCTTGAGATTTACTATCTACCTGGTAACAAGTTAACTATTTTGAATAGCTTCCATCCTGAGAATATCACTGGTCTTGTCACTAGAATAAATTATTATCTATTTCTGCCAGGGTATATGGGTTTCAAAAATATTCCTGTTCTGCTACTTGTTTTTCAAAGAAATGAGTTTTATGGAAGGTGTCATGGTTTATTTTATACCTCAAACTTGATTGGGCCACAGGGTGGCCAGATATTTGGTCAAACATTACTCTGGATGTATCTGTGAGGATGTTTCTTTTTTTGTTTGTTTTTTTCTTTTTAACATCTTTATTGGAGTATAATTGCTTACAAAGGTGTGTTAGTTTCTCCTTTATAACAAAGTGAATCAGCTATACATATACATTTATCCCCATATCTCCTCCTCCTTGAGTCTCCTTCCCACCCTCCCTATCCCAGCCCTCTAGGTGGACGCAAAGCACGGAGCTGATGTCCCTGTGCTATGCAGCTGCTTTCCACTAGCTATCTATTTTATATCTGGTGGCGTATATATGTCCATGCCACTCTCACTTCGTCCCAGCTTGCCCTTTCCCCCTCCCCATATCCTCAAGTCCCGCATCTACGTTTGTGTCTTTATTCCTGTCCTGCCCCTAAATTCTTCAGAACGATTTTTTTTTTAGATTCCATATAAATGTGTTAGCATATGGTATTTGTTTTTCTCTTTCTGACTTCACTCTGTATGACAGTCTCTAGGTCCATCCACCTCACTACAAATAACTCAATTTTGTTTCTTTTTATGGCTGAGTAATATTCCATGGTATATATGTGCCACATCTTCTTTATCCATTCATCTGTCGATGGACACTTAGATTGCTTCCATGTCCTGGCTATTGTAAATAGAGATGCAATGAACATTGTGGTACATGACTCTTTCTGAACTACGGTTTTCTCAGGGTATATGCCCAGTAGTGGGATTGCTGGGTCGTATGGTAGTTCCATTTTTACTTTTTTAAGGAACCTCCATATTGTTCCCCATAGTGGCTGTATCAATTTACATTCCGACCAACAGTGCAAGAGGGTTCCATTTTCTCCACACCCTCTCCAGCATTTATTGTTTGTAGATTTTTTGATGATGGCCATTCTGACCGGTGTGAAGTGATACCTCATTGTAGTTTTGATTTGCATTTCTCTAATGATTAGTGATGTTGAGCATCCTTTCATATGTTTATTGGATATCTGTATATTTTCTTTGGAGAAATGTCTCTTTAGGTCTTCTGCCCATTTTGAGGTTGGGTTGTTTGTTTAATTGGTATTGGGCTGCATGAGCTGCTTGTAAATTTTGGAGATTACTCCTTTGTCAGTTGCTTCAGTTGCACATATTTTCTCCCATTCTCAGGGTTGTCTTTTCATCTTCTTTATGGTTTCTTTTGCTGTGCAAAATATTTTAAGTTTCATTAGGTCCCATTTGTTTATTTTTGTTTTTATTTCCATTAGTATAGGAGGTGGGTCTAAAAGGATCTTGCTGTGATTTATGTCATAGACTGTTCTCCCTATGTTTTCCTCTAAGGGTTTTATAGTGTCTGGCCTTACATTTAGGTCTTTAATCCATTTTGAGTTTATTTTTGTGTATGATTTAAGGTAGTTTTCTAATTTCATTCTTTTACATGTAGCTGTCCAGTTTTCCCAGCACTACTTATTGAAGAGGGTGTCTTTTCTCCATTGTATATCCTTGCCTCCTTTGTCAGAAATAAGGTGACCATATGTGCGTGGGTCACCTCTGGGCTTTCTATCCTGTTCCATTGATCGTGATTTCTGTTTTTGTGCCAGTACCATACTGTCTTGACTACTGTAACTTTGAGTATAGTCTGAAGAAGGGAGCCTGATTCCTCCAGTCCCATTTTTCTTTCTCAAGGTTGCTTTGGCTATTTGGGGTCTTTTGTGTTTCCGTATAAATTGTGAATTTTTTTGTTCTAGTTCTGTGAAAAATACCATTGGTAGTTTGATAGGGATTGCGTTGAATCTGTAGATTGCTTTGGATAGTAGAGTCGTTTTCACAATGTTGATTCTTCCAATCTAAGAACATGGTTTATCTCTCCAACAGTTTGTATCATCTTTAATTTCTTTCATCAGTGTCTTATAGTTTTCTGCATACAGCTCTTTTGTTTCCTTAGGTAGGTTTTTTCCTAGGTATTTTATTCTTTTGTTGCAATGGTAAATGGGAGTGTTTCCTTCATTTCACTTTCAGATTTTATATCATTAGTGTATAGGAATGCAAGAGATTTCTGAGCATTAATTTTGTATCCTGCTACTTTACCAAATTCATTGATTAGCTCTAGTAGTTTTCTGGTAGCACCTTTAGGATTCTCTGTGTATAGTGTAATGTCATCTGCAAACAGTGACAGTTTTACTGCTTCTTTTCCAATTTGGATTCCTTTTATTTCTTTTTCTTCTTAGATTGCTCTGGTTAAAACTTCCAAAACTATGTTGAATAATAGTGGTGAGAGTGGGCAACCTTGTCTTGTTCCTGATCTTAGTGGAAATGATTTCAGTTTTTCACCATTGAGAACGATGTTGGCTGTGGGTTTTTCATATATGGCCTTTATTATTTTGAGGTAAGTTCCCTCTATGCCTAATTTCTGCAGGGTTTTTATCATAAATGGGTGTTGAATTTTGTCAAAGGTTTTTCTGCATCTATTGAGATGATCCTACGGTTTTTCTCCTTCATTTTGTTAATATGATTTATCACATTGATTGATTTGTGTATATTGAAGAATCCTTGCACCCCACTCAATCATGCTTTATGATCCTTTTAATATGCTGTTGGATTCTGATTGCTAGTATTTTGTTGAGGATTTTTGCATCTAACTTTCTTAGTGGTATTGGCCTGTAGTTTTCTTTTTTTGTGAAATCTTTGTCTGGTTTTGGTATCAGCGTGATGGTGGCCTCATAGAATGAGTTTAGGAGTGTTCCTCCTTCTGCTGTATTTTGGAAGAGTTTGAGAAAGACAGGTGTTAATTCTTCTCTAAATGTTTGATAGAATTCGCCTCTGAAGCCATCTGGTCTTGGGCTTTTGTTTGTTGGAAGATTTTTAATCACAGTTTCAATTTCAGTATTTGTGATTGGTCTGTTTATATTTTCTATTTCTTCCTGTCAGTCTCGGAAGGTTGTGCTTTTCTAAGAATTTGTCCATTTCTTCCAGGTTGTCCATTTTATTGGCATAGAGTAGCTTCTAGTAATCTCTCATGATCCTTTATATTTCTGCAGTGTCAGTTGTTACTTCTCCTTTTTCATTTCTAATTCTATATTTTGAGTCTTTTCCCCTTTTTTCCTTGATGACTCTGGCTATTGTTTGTCAATTTTGTTTATCTTCACAAAGAACAAGGTTTTCATTTTATTGATCTTTCCTATTGTTTCCTTCATTTTTTTTCATTTATTTCTGATTTGATCTTTATGATTTCTTTCCTTCTGCTAACTTTGGGGGTTTTTTTGTTCTTCTTTCTCTAATTTTTTTAGGTGTAAGGTTTCGTTTCTTATTTGAGATGTTTCTTCTTTCCTGTGGTAGGATTGTATTGCTATATACTTCCCTCTTAGAGCCGCTTTTGCTTCATCCCATAGGTTTTGGGTCATCGTGTTTTCATTGTCATTTGTTTCTAGGTATTTTTGGATTTCCTCTTTGATTTCCTCAGTGATCTCTTGGTTATTTAGTAGTGTATTGTTTAGCCTCCATGTGTTTGTATTTTTTATAGATTTTTTTCCTGTAATTGATATCTAGTCTCATAGCATTGTAGTTAGAAAAGATACTTGATATGATTTCAATTTTCTTAAATTTATGAATGCTTGATTTGTGACCCAAGATATGATCTATCCTGGAGAATGTTCCATGAACACTTGAGAAGAAAGTGTATTCTGTGGTTTCTGCATGGAATGTCCTATAAATATCAATTAAGTCCATCTTGTTTAATGTATCATTTAAGGCTTGTGTTTCATTCATTATTTATTTTCATTTTGGATCATCTGTCCATTTGTGAAAGTGGGGTGTTAAAGTGCCCTACTATTATTGTGTTACTGTAGATTTTCCCTTTTATGGCTCTTTGCATTTGCCTTATGTATTGAGGTGCTCCTATGTTGGGTGCATAAATATTTACAATTTTTATATCTCCCTGTTGGATTCATCCCTTGCTCATTTGTAGTGTCCTTCTTTCTCTCTTGTAATAGTCTTTATTTTAAAGTCTATTTTGTCTGATATGAGATTTGCTACTCCAGCTTTCTTTTGATTTCCATTTGCATGGAATATCTTTTTCCATCCCCTCACTTTCAGTCTGTATGTGTCCCTCAGTCTGAAGTGGGTCTCTTGTAGACAGCATATATATGGGTCCTGTTTTTGTATACATTCAGCCAGTCTAAGTCTTTTGTTTGGAGCATCTAAACCATTTACATTCAAGGTAGTTATCGATATGTATGTTCCTATTACCAGTTTCTTAATTGTTTTGGGTTTGTTATTGTAGGTATTTTCCTTCTCTTGTGTTTCTTGCCTAGAGAAGTTCCTTTCGCATTTTTGTACAGCTGGTTTGTTGGTGTTGGATTCTCTTAGCTTTTGGTTGTCTGTAAAGGTTTTAATTTCTCTGTCAAATCTGAATGAGATCCTTGCTGGGTAGAGTAATCTTCGTTGTATGTTTTGCCCTTTCATCACTTTAAATTTCATACCACTCCCATCTGGCTTGCAGTGTTTCTGCTGAAAGATCAGCTGTTAACCTTTTGGGGATTCCCTTGTATTTATTTGTTGCTTTTCCCTCCCTGCTTTTAATATATTTTCTTTGTATTTAATTTTTGATAGTTTGATTAATATGTGTCTTGGCGTGTTTCTCTGATAGTATCCTATCGGACTCTCTGGGCTTCCTGGACTTTATTGACTATTTCCTTTCCCATATTAGGGAAATTTTAAACTATAATCTCTTCAAATAGTTTCTCAGTCCCTTTCTTTTTCTCTTCTTCTTTCAGGACTCCTATAATTCGAATGTTGGGGCATTTAATGTTGTCCCAGAGGTCTCTGACACTGTCCTCAATTCTTTTCATTTTTTTTCTTTTTTCTGCTCTGCAGTAGTTAGTTCCACTCTTTTATCTTCTGGGTCGCTTATCTGTTCTTCTTCCTTAGTTATTCTACTATGGATTCCTTCTAGAGAATTTTAATCTCATTTATTGTGTTGTTCATCATTGTTTGCTCTTTAGTTCTTCCAGGTCCTTGTTAAGTGTTTCTTGTGTTTTCTGCATTCTATTTCCAAGATTTTGGATCATCTTTGCTGTCATTACTCTGAATTGTTTTTCAGGTAAACTTCCTTTTCCTTTGTTTGGTCTGGTGGGTTTTTACCTTGCTCCTTCATCTGCTGTGTATTTCTCTGTCTTCTCATCTTGCTTAACTTACTGTTTGCGATCTCCTTTTCGCAGGCTTCAGGTTTGTAGTTCCTTTTGTTTTTGGTGTCTGCCCCCAGTGGGTAAGGTTAGTACAGTAGGTTGTGTAGGCTTCCTTGTAGAGGTTACTGGTGCCTGTGTTCTGGTGTATGAGGCCGGATCTTGTCCTTCTGGTGGGTAGGACCATATCCGGTGGTGTGTTTTGGTGTGTCTGTGACCTTTTTATAATTTTAGGCAGCCTCTCTGCTAATGGGTGGGGTTGTGTTTCTGTCTGGCTAGTTGTTTGTCATAGGGTGTCCAGCACTGTAGCTTGCTGCTCGTCGAATGGAGCTAGGTCTTAGCATTGAGATGGAGATTTCTGACAGCTTTCGCCATTTGATATTACATGGAGCTGGGAGGTCTCTGGTGGACCAGTGTCCTGAACTCGGCTTTTCCACCTCAGAGGCTCAGGCCTGACACCCGGCCAGAGCACCAAGACCCTGTCAGCCACACATCTCAGAAGAAAAGTGAGGGAGAAGGAGAGGGAGAGGGAGAGAGAAAGAAAGCTATTAAAATAAAATAAAGTATTAAAAATAAAAAAGGAAAAAAGTAATTAAAAAGAAGAAAAAAGAAAGAAAGAAGAGAGCAACTGAACCAAAACACAAACCCACCAATGAGAGCAAGAGCTAAAAACTATACTAAAAAAACAAAACAAAACAAAATGGGCCGACAGAACCCTAGCACAAATGATAAAAGCCAATCTATACAGACAGAATCACACAAAGAAGCATGCACAAACACACTCACAAAAAGAGAAAAAGGAAAAAAGTATATATATAAATGAAGAGAGCAACCAAATCAATAAACAAATCTACCAGTGATAACCAGCTCTAAATACTAAATTAAGATAAACATAAAGCCAGAAACAAATTAGATGCAGAAAGCATACCCCAAGTCTACAGTTGCTCCCAAAGTCCACCTCCTCAGTTTTGGGATGATTTGTTGTCTATTCAGGTATTCCACAGATGCAGGGTCCATCAAGTTGATTGTGGAGCTTTAATCCGCTGCTCCTGAGGCTGCTGGGAGAGATTTCCCTTTCTCTTCCGTGTTCGCACAGCTCCCGGGGTTTAGCTTTGGATTTGACCCCACCTCTGCCTGTAGGTCACCTGCGGGCATCTGTTCCCTGCCCAGACAGGGCGAGGTTAAAGGAGCAGCTGATTAGGTGGCTCTGGCTCACTAAGGCTGGGGGGAGGGAGGAGTATGGAATGTGAGGCGAGCCTGCAGTGGCAGAGTCCGGAATGACGTTGCAACAGCCTGAGAAGAACTGTGTTCTCCTGGGGTAGTTGTCCCTGGATCACAGGACCCTGGCAGTGGCAGGCCACACAGGCTCCTGGGAGGGGAGGTGTGGATAGTGACCTGTGCTTGCACACAGGCTTCTTGGTTGCTGCAGAAGCAGTCTTAGCATTTCATGCCTGTCTCTGGTGTCTGCACTGATGGCCACAGCTTGTGTCCATCTCTGGAGCTCATTTAGGCAGTGCTCTAAATCCTCTCTCCTCATGCACCTGGAAACAATGGTCTCTTACTTCTTAGGCCATTCCAGACTTTTTCCCAGACTCCCTCCCAGCTAACTGTGGGGCACTAGCCCCCTTCAGCCTGTGTTCATGCAGCCAAGCCCAGTCCTCTCTTGGGATCTGACCTTGGAAGCCATGACCTCAGCTCCCAGCCCCCACCCACCTGGGCGGGTGAGCAGACAAGCCTCTCAGACTGGTGAGTGCTGATCGGCACTGATCCTCTGTGCGGGAATCTCTCTGCTTTGCCCTCTGCACCCCCACTGCTGTGCTCTCCTCCGTGGCTCTGAAGCTTCCCCACCCACCCACTCCCCACCTCCGCCAGTGAAGGGGCTTCCTAGTGTGTGGAAACTTTTCCTCCTTCACAGCTTCCTTCCAGAGGTGCAGATCCCATCCCTATTCTTTTGTCTCTGGTTTTTCTTTTTTCTTTTGCCCTGCCCGGGTACATGGGGAGCTTCTTGCCTTTTGGGAAGTCTGATGTCTTCTACCAGTGTTCAGTAGGTGTTCTGTTCCACATGTAGTTGTATTTCTGATGTATTTGTGGGGAGGAAGGTGACCTCCACATATTATTCCTCCGCCATCTTGAAGGTCCCTTTGTGAGGATGTTTCTGGAGGAGATTAATGCTTGAATCAGAAGACTGAGTAAAGCAGATTGCCCTCCCTAAGGTAGGTAGGTCTCACCCTATCAACTGAAAACCTGAAAAGAACAAAAATATACTGAGTTGTTTTTCCTGTCTGACTGCCTTCTGGCTGGGGCATTGGTCTTTTCCTGCCTTCAGACTCAAAGTGAAATATCAAGAGCTCTTAGTTCTCAAGCCTGTAGTCTTTCTACTGGAACTTACACCACTGGCTCTCCTGGTGCCCAGGCCTTTGAACTCAGACTGGAATACACTATCAGCTCTTCCTGGTCTCCATCTTGCTGACTGCAGATCTTGGGACTTCTCAGCCTTCATAATTAAGTGAGCCAATTTCTTGTAATAATCTCTTCAGGGAGAGAGAGAGAGAGAGAGCGAGAGAGAGAGAGAGAGAGATACCCATCTCCTATTGGTTCTGTTACTCTGGAGAACGCTGAATAATACAGTAGGAGCTTGATAATAATAATAATAATATAATAATACAGTAGGAGCTTCTTCTGTAGGAGTTTTGATGAACTTCATGCTCAGGGATGTCCTTGTCTGTAATTACTGTTTAGTATTCAAAACATGGCCTCTTTGTGTGGCTGTGGCTCTACATCTCAGGTTTAGTGTGATTGTAACTCTGTTGTCCTGCATGCTATAGGCCTTGCCTTCTGAAGTAACGATTCACTTTTAATACTATGCTATTCTGGAATATTGTTTTCTGAGATCTATTTACTTTGGATCCATTTACCCCTGGCATCTAAGCAGCCTTTCTGTGGGATTCCTAGTGCTCCTATCTTCTCAGCATGGATTATGTCCCCAGTAGCTTTCCTTCAGGATAGGTCTTTGTCTTTCTGAAAAAGACTATTTGTGGTACATTGAGGGATGCCTGGGGATTTAGGCTGTAATGGTTTGATCTCCTCTGTGTGCTTCCCTGGGTCTTTTTTTTTTTACATGTGTCAGAAACCTGGAGCCTGCAAGTTCTTCTTACAGTATTGAAGATTGTTTTAGCTTCTTTTGAAATCAAGTTTTTGTTTGTTAATCCTGGGTTCCATGACCTGTATGGTTCCTCAGTGTTCACCTATCTCTTCTCTGCTACCACTGGGCAGCAGCTGACCAAGCAAGGATCTGATGCTGTGGAACAGTCTGGCCACACATTCACCCTCAGTGGTTCGTAGAGGATCTGGCCATATAGCTTCAGTGAATGTGTCATCTGTGAATTACTAATTTTTCTATCTCTTTTGATCTTTTATAAAAAGGTTTGGGGGGATTTAACGATTGCTGCAGTGATGGTCCTGTTGTCAGTGGCTTATAAATAATTTTTGATCTCTTTTGATAATATTAAAGTTATTCATTTTAGAAAATCCATTAAATTTATTATATATTTATATAGATTATATATAAACTTAGGCATATATTTATAAATTGTCATATGTTAGTTATGAATTATGTATTATACAGTATGCATCATTCATAATACAACATTTTGTTAAATGTTAAATAATTTAACTAACATACAACCTATGTTAAATAATTTAAATATGGTTAATAATATCCAATAGCATTTTATACAATTTTATATTGACCTTATGATAATGTAATATATTTGATATCTGCACTCCCTCATTAGGACATAAGCCAATAGAGAACTGAAATTTTATTTTATGAATCTTTATAACAACAAGTGACTAAAAACAATACTTGATATGTATTAGCAATTAAAATATAATTTTTAAAGTGTTACAGTTCAAATTTGGAACATCTTATTACTTAAACTTTATCACATTTTTCAACTGTCAACCTAAAACCTAAGAATAAATCCACAAAATCAACAGTCATGTGCTGGAAAAATGAGTAATAAAAAAATTTCAGGGAACACCATCAAAACATATTACATAAAAATAAATATTCAGATTTCACATATGAATCCCCATAGTTGAATTGATTTTGTATATATGTCCATGATATTTAATCACTCCTGTATATAAGACTAAAGTTTCCTGAAGAATTTCTAAAATAGTATATGAGATCAAAACATCTAAACTTTCATAGAGCAATTTTGTTGCACAGATATTTACTTGCTAAGATACAGTAGCAGAGGAACTGTGACACTCATTGTTCTCTCCAAAATTTCACTTTAAATATATTTTGGGGGCTTCCCTGGTGGCACAGTGGTTGAGAGTCCACCTGCTGATGCAGGGAACACGGGTCCGTGCCCCGGTCCGGGAAGATCCCACATGCCGCAGAGTGGCTAGGCCCGTGAGCCATGGCCACTGAGCCTGCGCATCCAGAGCCTGTGCTCCGCAATGGGAGAGGCCAAAACAGTGAGAGGCCCACGTACCGAAAAAATAATAATAATAATAAAAATAAATATGTTTTAGGGGTGGTGGTGGTGGAAAATAAATGTTTAACTTAGACAGTGAAATATCTTCCTGTATATCATCTTCCACCCAGTAAATTTGTAACACATTAGCCGAAGCTTCCTTAACCGAGTGCGGTTTGGGGAAGATGATATTTTGATAGAAAAAACATCCTGTATCTTACACAAAATTGACATTTTCTTCTTATTGATTACTAATATTTTTCTCAATGTACAGTAAATCAGTCCCTTAAATCCTGTAATCTATATTAAATTTTTTCCTGAGGAAATTATACTTTACATAACCATTTTAATGTGTTCCTTCACATCTTTGAAAGTGTATATCAGATTTGACTTTCCAGTTCTGTAGTTCCCCACTATCTGATAGCTATTTTTTTTCCAGCATCACACCATATTATTCTAATCCAGAAAGTTTGAAAGAAACATTTATAAATAGAACTTTCTTGAAAAGTTTGCAATGTTTAGTACAAGTACTTTTGAAATTTACAGGTAAAAACATCTGTAGACAAGTCTTTCCCATTCTTGGAGGACAAAGCCTAGCACATTTTCAGCAATTTATTTGACTTTCACTGCCTATTTTTTCCAAGCAGTCAATTTCTCTTTTTCTGCAGAGTCTGTGAATAGGACTACATTGTCAGTTGAGAGGTGGCACAGATTTCCCTGGTTAGCTGCCCCCTTGCTCTTTTTCCAGTGCTGTCACCAGAGAGAAATGACTCTAGGCCTCAGTAAAGAAAACACTTTCTGTCAAGTTGTTCCCTCCACGTAGGAAGAGGACAGTAAGTGTCCATATGCAAACCTCCACTCGACTTTCTTCTACGTAATAGAGTTTGTGCTTTGTGTGACTGCACAAACCATTCTAGAACTCACAGAAGTATTTGAAAGAGAATGAACTTTCAGGGGCCAAAAGGATGGCCATTGGCTTCTATATGTGAAATTTGTTGGGCAGATGAAGATCATCTTTGGTACTCTGGTGTTAGTTATTTCAAATTATATTTGTGGAACTTTGTTTTTTCTTTTCCTTGTCTCCATTTCGTGCATGCCTAAATGTCCAGGCAATATCAAAATATATCCTAATGAAAGAAGAGCAATAGTTACTTAGTAGAGAGAGGTAAGAAGTCATACAGAAACATCAATTTAAAAGAAAAGTCCTAGGGCCCATTTTGCTCAAAGCTAAGCCTGTGTGAGTCTTACTCTGTCATTTATCTCTCTCACAGAGGCTTACCTGTCTGTGAACAGGCACTGAGCATCCTTAATGTAAACACAAGGTATTGTGTGACCTTCCCTGGTGGGTTTTTATTTTATATACCATTATAAATGAGCAATAAAATATATTGCTATTTAAAACACTAAGAATAGTGAATTTTCAATGGGGCACTTGCAAAAGAAGATGGCATCAATTCTCCAAACAATTCCACCTATAAAATCTGTTAGTAAGGACAGCCTTGATAATAGAAGTACATCAGAGGTTCTTGCTACTCAGGATTGTGGTTGAGTTGGTATTTTTGGTAGAGTCTCATGGTTTGTGTTTCACATCAGTGTTTTAGTTTTTGTTCCTCGATAGTACACAAGAGAAATATATGTGTCTAAGGATTATCCCCTTGCTTCAGATTAGATCTCAATTTTCCACTGCTAGTATTGAAATTTCTGGGCTTTCTCTGATGGTCTAAGATGAGTACTTCATGCTTCTTAAATGTATATGAAGCATCTGCAATATATTTCTCTAATATTGTGGTCTTTTTTTGAACCTATCACTATTAGAAAATACATAGCATGTTATAATTATATAATAACGAACATTTTTGATCCCGTGGTGTTTGGCTTTGAGTTTTAGGAGATCATAAAATGCTTTGAGACAGGAGTAGATTTTCTTGTTTGTCATTAAGGTTTGATGGTTATTGACAAAGCAAACTTTATATTGTAAATTCTCTTGAAAGTGACAAACAACTTAACAAAATTTAGGTTTATAAATTCAGAGTAATCACCTCTCATCTTAAAGCAACACCACTATTGACTAGCTAACAAATATGCTAAAACACCCTCACAAAATCCCATTTTCATTATTCCTCCTGGAAATCGCTTGGGTGATATTCATTTGCCCGATTTAAGAGTTTACTTACATGATTTTTGAGTCAAATGATTTTTATTTTGTTAAAAGTATTATGAACAGAGTGGTAAAAGTCATCTAGGACCTATAATGGTAAACGTAGATATCAAATAATATTGTTTTACTGGAAAAAAAATCTATACAGAATAGCTGTGGACCCAAGAATCTCATTTTTATGTACATAAAGAATGTCTAAAAATTTCTCACCATTTTACTATAGGAGGCATGGTAACTTACACATGTGTTTATGTTAACTGGATCTACTTTTAGGAGAAATTAAAAATCAACCCATTTATCCAGTTTAAATGCTAACAATGCCCTCATTGGACATCGTTATTATAGTACACCTGAATCCTACTGACACAGTATAAACCTATATGTCCTTGATAAGTGTTTCATATTCAGTCTTCTATACTTCTTGAAAATATAAAAGTGGCTACACATAAGACAAATAAAAGTATCCATTACTTCAGGAATATTCTTAAAGCAATGGTTCCATGTATGTGGGTCAATCTACTGAGTTTAAATTTTGATTTCACCTATTATTAGGTGTGTCATATTGGAAAATTCACATGACTTCTTAAAATATCAGCTTCTTAATCTATAAAATTAGGTAAATCTAGTACTTAATTCCTGCATTATTGTAAAGGTTAAATATGGTAGAGTATATAACATTATTAGAACAAATCTAGGTGCATGGAGAACACACAATAAGTAATAATTTCTGAGCTTGTTCAGGCATTGGCTCTGCTTTTCTTTCCAGGATCAAGACAATTACCAAATAGGACTCAAAGCTCTGTTATTTTTTAGAGCTAAGAAAAATTCTAGTAGAGATTTGCTGAAAAGATAGTGTCAGAAGCTCATTTTACCATTTTGGTATCATTCTTTGGCACAGGGAAGTTGATTCTTTCCTCACATGGACCTAACACACCTTGTTTGCCTTTTGAAAATTTATGCTGCTATTAAACATCAAAAATTATATCACATGGAAATGTCTTTCTGGGAGGGTGTGCTGTTACTGTTGAATCATCTTTCTGTGGTATCATTAGGTACAAAAGCTTTGAAGTAACACCTAAATCCAAAATTCTCACAGATGTTGCATGAAAACAGATTTCAAGAAGGATCTCTGTGCTCTTTCACAGACAGGTAAACATCTGTGAGAGAGAAAAAAGAAAGCAGGAGAGACAGAGAGAAACTCACTTAAAGGCTTAACTTTGAACAAAACAGGCCTTAGGCCTTTTCTTTCAAATCCATGTCTCTATTTATATGACTTCCTGCCCCTCTACTAGGTAACAATTGAAGTCTCACTTTGTGAACTAATTTACATTGAGCTCTTCCTTAGCCCTCAATAGTTCTTTTTAAAGTGAGGTTTGTTTTCCCTAATGAGGATCAGCTGTGAGCAGGAGTGGCCAAAATAAATTCCCTTTAACAAGCTGTGCCTCTGCTTAGGCTGAAATTTGGAGAAGAGGAGAGGCCAAGAATACATAAAAGATCTTGAGCCTGCCGGTTAACATTGAAGATCCTATAAATGCAATGTATTTAGACTCACCACATTTTTCTTTATTAAGGAATTATTATATTCCAAACACTAAAGCTACAAAATGAGGATAAACAAAGCCATGAAAAGAATGACCATCTTTGATAGCTCTTGGGCCATAAATTAAACTTTCTCTATTTTTAATAAGTGTACAAAATTTAGATCAAGGTTCATTTTATTAAAATTATTTGTTTTTCTTTGTCTTTTCATTTTATCAACTAGTGGCTTAGAAGTACTCATGCCATCACAAAATGAAGAAAAAGAAAACAAAACTACAAATTAGAAAGGGTCAATCTATCAGGATTATAGCTTGATCTCTCAAAGCCTAGAGCTTACTAAAACCTCAAAATAATTTCATCAAACAATGTTATAACTGGAGATAAACAGCCCAGTTTTCTTTAAGTTTTCAAGTCTCTTGTCTTCTATTATTAGTTTGTCATATGATTTATTTTTCAAAAAACAAGGATCTATCAAATTGTGCCACTAAATCTCTTCTCTACTTTGATCTTCATTTATGCTTTAAGGCAAAACAGTCTATGTGATGCTCAGCTTTATGGAATGTAGATTCTTTGCTCTTCATGTATAATCCAAGCTTCCCTCACCTCCAAGCATTCTGGAACTGACTGATGGCAAGCCTACCTCAAAAAGTCTTTTCTTATCCTCAGTAAGAATATAACAATAAACAGGAAGAAATGATGATGCTACTGCAGCCTGTGAGCACAGCTGCTCATTTCGTCAGTTCTGCTATTACCTCTGGCTCAGAGGTTCCATTTTCTCTGCTTCTATGGGATGTGTCAGGACTGCTCTGACAGCAAGCCCCATAGGCACATGGCATAAACCTTCTTGCTTTTAAAGCCGGCTTTTACTGGCTCACCAGTTGAGTGTAGTAGCAGTTCTAATGATAACTGGGGAGCTAGTAGAATAATCCAAGAAGTGCTGCCCTCAAATTCTGAGTTAATGAAAAGAAAACGAACTTAGAGTAAACACATCATACTCTGAAGATAAAAGAAAACATATTCTTCTAGTTAACACTAATTATACGAATATTATTATTATCGTATTCTTTTTTCTTAAAAGCTCATGAGTTTTCGGTCAGAAAAATGTGGGTGGAAGTCCTGACTTTATACCCTATGAGCATTATGACTAGAGAAATTAGAATAATCCTATAATGTCCTTGAAATTCTTGAACTCAGCTACAAATCACTTGGTATAATCATATGCTGATTAAGATTTTGTGATGTTTAAATAACATAATATGTATTCATGATTAGGATTATGAGAGACACAGAAGTAATCACTCAGCATGGATTTTTTTTGTCTTTAAAAACAAACAAAAAAAAACATTAAAACTCTTTCTCTCTACCAGGTTAAATATACCTACCTTAAAAGCAGGGCGTTCCCTGACTTCTTTCTCTATTTCTATAGGTTTTGGTGTTTTATTGGCCATAATGAATTGAATCATGGCCCCCAAAATATAGGTCCATGCCCTTATATTCAGAATGTCTGAATTATTCCTAGTATGGCAAAAGATGTGATTAAGTTAAGAATCTTGAGAGGAAAAACTTATCTTGGATTAACCAGGAGGGCCCTAAATGCAATCACATTTATCTTTATGAGAGAGAAACAGTTTTGAGACAGACAGAAAAGGAGAAACACAAACACAGGAGGAAGAAGCTGTGTGACCCAGAGACTGGAGCAGTATAGCCACAAGCCAAGGAACACGTGGAGTCACCAGAAGTTGGAAGTGGCAAAAATAGATGCTCCGCTCTAGCTTTGGGAGGGAATGTAGCCCTGCCAACACGTTGATTTAGGATTTTTGGCCTCTAAAACTGTGAGACAATAAATTTCTATAGATTTAAGGCACCGGTTTCTGATGTTTTTATAGGAACCACAGGAAACTAATGCATTGCCATTTTATCACTTTGCGCATTCCAAGTGTATCTTGGCAACTTATCGATAGACTGTTACGACCTTGAAAGTGGAAATCACATCTTACTCCTCTTTGTGTAGAATTCAGTACCTCGCCCAAGTCTGTACACTTCGCAAGGTCTAGAACAAAATTCCCAAATGGATTAATAAATGCCACCATCAGTGAGAGAATTATTCTGGACCCAGTTCCTAAGTACAATGATTAAGAATACTGATTTGGTGAAAAGTCAGCAAAATTGAACAATTATCTAGATATACCTTTTGGGGAAAGGATAAAATGAAACATGCATTTTAACACTGAAAAGATTTAAAAGTCACATAGGAAATAACTGTCATTGACCTATCTAAGAGATGAACTGACAATCTAAGAGAAGAATTCGTAAAAGGATTTTTGTATATTGTGTTGATTGTACTTCCGGTTTTTAGTCCAAATTGTAAGGAGCCTGAAAGTTGTTACTTGCTTCCTCACAACAGGAAAGCTGATGAATAAACTGAAAAGCAGCAACTCTTTTTAGAGTCATCAGGGAGCTAAAGCCACAAGGCAAACTGCTGCCCCTAAACCTGGAGAAATAGGAGAATACAGAGAATCACAGCTTATTGGGAGTATAAACCCAGAAGTGGAACAGAATCCCATCACTGGTGCCAATCCCAGTAGGAACACAAACTATATTGACAGAGTGCTAGAGGCTCAGTGTGCACTAGCTTGAGAGTTAAAATCTCCATGTGGCCCCAATCTTTTATACGTTTTACCTCTAGGAGTCCCATTAGATTCTTACTGTGAAGAATAGAGGAAAAATTCTCTCATACTTCTGGCAGGGGGAGGGGAAAGTCGCTATTCTGAAATATGCCCACATGTCCCTGTTCTTAACAAAGTGCACCCTCAAGGGAAACTTTTACCAGAGCCAAACAGTTTGGAATTTATCTAAGCCTAACCTCACTGGCAGAAGAGAAATACCCAACTCCAGCCCTCCAGCTCTTTGAAAGGGAAGAAAATCGTAGATGATATGTTTGAATACATGTTCAGGAAGCAGAAATACAATGAAAGAGTAATAACTGTTACAGCTGGTCAGAGAAGTTACCACCCAGTGACTGCTTAAGGCATCCTGGCCATTACCCAGTCAATTTGATAAAGAATCCAAGAAAGATTCAACACCAAGACCCAAGATAATTACTGAGGGATGGACTCCAACAATATTACTGAGTTAAAAACAGGAAAGCATGAAGATCAGGAGACAAGGGATGGGACGTAGTGGAGGAAGTCCTAAGTTGAAGATGAATGGAAGTTCAAGGAAGAAGACTGCTGCATGAGTGGAGAACAACCAGTTCAAAGTGAAACAGAAGAAGCATCTGCAAGAAAATATTATGGTTGGGAAAAAGTCTAATTCTAGAAGGAGAATAGATCTCTGGATCATTTGGGGAAAATTTAAAAATAGTTACAGAAAACAAGACAAAGGAAGCACTGAAGTATTTTCTCCAGGAAAACACAAGAAAGACACAGGAAAGACATTCAGCTGTGTGCACAACTGGGTCATGCAGTGAACACACTTTACATGTTTTTTTTCCCTATATATGTGTATTTATTTGTTAATTTTATTAACCAAAGAGAAGAAAAGAGCTATTCTTGTTTCATAGGGGTGAATTTGTTTTTTAAAAAATAATCATAAAAGTACATACTGCAGAGGTTTCAGCTTGATTGATAGTGATTTGCAGATATATCTAATCTACTGAACGATCTCAGAATTCCATAGACTTTTACTTGTGAAGAAACATTTTACATAAAACGGCCCTTTGTTAAATTTTGGCCTAGCCAGTTTTTGGTTTTTGCAGCAAAATTATTTGGTTCACATATTAAAATACAACTATATGGTTTGTTTTTCATTTCTCTTTATCTAATCTTATTTCGTGTTTTTTTCCCTTCAGTTTTCTACTTCATTACACTTTCCTCCTTTTATAATCTCGTCCCTTTTTAAAATATGGAACTGACTCTCTTCTAAATAATACACAGTGAATATGTGCATAGATGGAAATTAATTGGGAGAGCTATTACTTCTAAAAGAGGGAAAGGAAAATAGGATAACAACATAGAAATGTGCTTCCTGAACTGCCTTTTCTGTAATCTTTCTCTTCCATTATGGCACATCCATTTTTTTTTCCTCTTTACTGTGTATACCTAGATTCTGTATCATTTCAAATCCATTTTTTTCTGGCACATTATGTTCCAACATAGTGCCAGTTTTTTGTTCTTAAACAGATTACTTATTTCTTATATCTTCTTGGGTCTCACTTTGTTTCTTCTTCTGATGGGGAACAAAACACTTCAAGAAATCCATCACTGTGCTCTTAGAGTGGTTTTCCTTAGGCATTGTTTGAAGTTCTCAGTTTAACATGAAAAAAAAAATGATTCATATAAGTTATGCACATTGTTACATAAAAATGCAAACTAAAGATGAATATAGTATATTCTATCTTCAGAATTCTCAGCTCAATCATGTAACGTTTATAAAGATATTATATATCAATCTTTCTTGTAAAATATATTGTCTAAGAAGTTCCACATCAATAATAATCAATTTATTATTAATAACTGACAAATAAATACATACCACTATTCTTTGAGGCCTATATTATTTTTTTAATATTTATTTATTTACTTGGCTGCACCAGTTCTTAGTTGCAGCAGGAGGGCTCCTTAGTTGTGGCACGTGAACTCTTAGTTGCAGCATGCACGTGAGATCTAGTTCCCTGACCAGGGATTGAACCCAGGCCCCCTGCATTGGGAGCATGGAGTCCTATTCACTGCACCACCAGAGAAGTCCCTGAGGCCTGTATTATTACATGCAATTTACATATGAGGAAATAGAGAGTTTAGAGATATGAGTAGTTGCTCTAGATGACACAGTTCATAAATAAGAAATGGTGCTGAAATTTAAACATATAAATATTTAAACCCACACATATTTAAATCCAAATTTGGTGTATATATTAAATATTGATATTGTAAATATGATAAATATTGGTGGTAATCTATTACATTTCACGATAATTTACATTGTATAATATTTATTTGATTTTGACCATTTTTTAGCCTCACAATAGGCTGGCTGAAAGGAAATAAAGAAGATAACTTTTCTATTAGAATAAAATTCTATTTTTTTAATCCATGATATGGAGTTGAAAACTAAAATTCAAAAGATCAATAATGTATACATAATAATGGGTAATATTGGCTTCTTAAATTGTCAAAAGTAAATATGTCAGAATAAGCCCATGTAAGATTTAATTATAGGCTCAAATAGATCCATCCCTACAAGCAGGGTAAAGCATTTTCACTGACAGACCATGGAGTCCCTGTTATTGAATTCTGCTCATACTAAAGAAACAGTCATCAATTTGGTGACTTAAACGTTTAATTTTCTAAAGACACAAGAGTGAACACCCAGTGGAATGAGAATTGTGCACGCAATTACAATTTGTATTGTAGACAACAACCAAACACGGCAAAGTGACATAAAATAAGGTTTGCATGGACTGATATTTAACATGCTTTTGACTGATAATGTCTAACAATGTAAATATATTACTTTTTCCTTGTGGATGTATACGTATAATAAAATTTAATGAAAAATCTCAATGGGTATTATGAAACTTAATTAAATAATTTAAAAATTAGTCTGGAGAGGAAGTTTAGGATCATTTACCATACTTCCCCCTTTTGTGGTCCAAGGCCCAACAATGCCTGCTCTTCTTTACTGGGATTTCCAGTCCATTCACATTTCGACTTCCTTCCATCATCTTCTCATTTCTGTTTCTATATTTTAAATCCCTTGGCTTCTGATTCCAACCTCTCTTTTCCTAGTGCTTGAGAAAGTGTTTTGCCTGTTTTTCTTTCACAGTCTCAGCCCAGTTACACTTACTTCTGGACATATTCTTTAAACTGACTTCTCCAGGCCTAGGCCAGCTGTAAGATTATAGGGAGAAAATCAAACATCCAAGTGTGTGGCTACACTTGTGAACAGTTTGCCTCCAATTGTTTGGCAAAACCAGTCTCCTTCTGCTCAGTCAACCTCACAATCACTGGGGGAGGATCTAAGTTTTTAATCCTTCCAGGCCTTCATTCCAAAGCCCCATTTCTCCTTTTTTATTTTTAACATTTTTATTGGAGTATAATTGCTTTACAATGGTATGTTAGTTTCTGCTTTTTAAAAAAGTGAATCAGCTATACATATATATATATATATATCTCCACATATCTCCTCCCTCTTCAGTTTCGCTCCCACACTGCCTATCCCACCCCTCTGGGTAGACACAAAGCACAGAGCTGATGTCCCTGTGCTATGCAGCTGCTTCCCACTAGCTATCTATTTTACATTTGGTAGTGTATATATGTCCATGACACACTCTCACTTCGTCCCAGCTTACCACTTCACCCTCCCTGTGTCCTCAAGTCCATTCTCTACGTCTGCATCTTTATTTCTGTCCTGCCCTTAGGTTCTTCAGAAACAATTTTTTTTTTTTTAGATTCCATATATACGTTTTAGTATATGGTATTTGTTTTTTTCTGTCTGACTTACTTCACTCTGTATGACAGTCTCTAAGTCCATCTGCCTCACTACAAATAACTCAATTTCATTTCCTTTTATGGCTGAGTAATATTCCATTGTTTATATGTGCCACATCTTCCTTAACCATTCATCTGTTGATGGACACTTAGGTTGCTTCCATGTCCTGGCTATTGTAAATAGAGCTGCAATGAATATTGCGGTACATGAATCTTTTTGTTATGGTTTTCTCAGGGTATATACCCAGCAGTGGGATTGCTGGGTCATATGGTAGTTCTATTTTTACTTTTTTAAGGAACCTCCATACTGTTCTCCATAGTGGCTGTATCAATTTACATTACCACCAACAGTGAAAGAGGGTTCCCTTTTTTCCACACCCGCTCCAGCATTTATTGTTTGTAGATTTTTTGATGATGGACATTCTGACTGGTGTGAGGTGATACTTCATTGTAGTGTTCATACTTCATTGTAGCATTTCTCTAATGATTAGTGATGTTGGGCATCCTTTCATGTGTTTGTTGGCAATCTGTATATCTTCTTTGAAGAAATGTCTATCTAGGTCTTCTACCCAATTTGGACTGGGTTGTTTGATTTCTTGATATTGAGCTCCATGAGCTACCTGTACATTTTGGAGATTACTCCTTTGTCAGTTGCCTCATTTCCAAATATTTTCTCATATTCTGAGGGTTGTCTTTTCATCTTGTTTATGATTTCCTTTGCTGTACAAAGCCTTTTAAGTTTCATTAGGTCCCATTTGTTTATTTTTGTTTTTATTTCCATTTCTCTAGGACGTGGGTCAAAAAGGATTTTGCTGTGATTTATGTCATAGAATGTTCAGTCTATGTTTTCCTCTAAGAGTTTTACAGTGTCTGGCCTTGCATTTAGGTGTTTAATCCATTTTGAGTTTATTTTTGTGTATGGTATTAGGGAGTGTTCTAATTTCATTCTTTTACATGTACCTGCCCAGTGTTCGCAGCACCATTTATCAAAGAGGCTGTCTTTTCTCCATTGTATATTCTTGCCTCCTTTATCAAAAATAAGGTGAACATATGTGCGTGGGTTTATCTCTGCGCTTTCTATCCTGTTCCATTGATCTTGATTTCTGTTTTTGTGCCAGTACCATACTGTCTTGATTACTGTAGCTTTGTACGATAGTCTGAAGACAGGGAACCTGATTCCTGCAGCTTCCTTTTTCTTTCTCAAGATTGCTTTGGCTATTTGGGGTCTTTTGTGTTTCCATGCAAATTGTGAAATTTTTTGTTCTACTTCTGTGAAAAATGACATTGGTCGTTTGATAGGGATTGCATTGAATCTGTAGAGTACTATGGGTAGTAAAGTTATTTTCACAATGTTGATTCTTCCAATCCAATAACATGGTATATCTCTCCATCTGTTTGTATCATCTTTAATTTCTTTCATCAGTGTCTTATACTTTTTTTTTTTTGTGGTATGCGGGCCTCTCTGTTGTGGCCTGTCCCGTTGCGGAGCACAGGCTCCGGATGCGCAGGCTCACTGGCCATGGCTCATGGGCCTAGCCACTCCGTGGCATGTGGGATCTTTCCGGACTGGGGCACGAACCCGTGTCCCCTGCATCGGGAGGTGGACTCTCAACCACTGTGCCACCAGGGCAGCCCTCTTATAGTCTTTTGTGTACAGGTCTTTTGTCTCCTTACATAGGGTTATTCCTAGGTATTTTATTCTTTTTGTTGCAGTGGTAAATGGGAGTGTTTCCTTAATTTCTCTTTCAGATATTTCATCATTAGTGTATAGGAATGCAAGGGATTTCTGTGCATTAATTTTGTATCCTGCTACTTTACCAAATTCATTGATTAGCTCTAGTAGTTTTCTGGTAGCATCTTTAGGATTCTCTATGTATAGTATAATGTCATCTGCAAACAGTGACAGTTTTACTGCTTCTTTTCCGATTTGGATTGTTTTATTTCTTTTTCTTCTCTGATTGCTCTAGCTAAAACTTCCAAAACTATGTTGAATAATAGTGGTGAGAATGGGCAAACTTGTCTTGTTCCTGATCTTCATGGAAATAGTTTGTTTTTCACCTTTGAGCATGATGTTGGCTGTGGGTTTGTCATATATGGCCTTTATTATGTTGAGGTAAGTTCCCTCTATGCCTACTTTCTGGAGGGTTTTTATCACAAATGGATGTTGAATTTTGTCGAAAGCTTTTTCTGCATCTATTGAGATGATCATATGGTTTTTATTCTTCAATTTGTTAATATGGTTTATCACACTGATTTGAGTATATTGAAGAATCCTTGCATTCCTGGGCTAAACCCCACTTGCTTATGGTGTATGATCCTTTTAATATGCTGTTGGATTCTGGTTGCTAGTATTGTGTTGAGGATTTTTGCATCTATATTTATCAGTGTTATTGGCCTGTAGTTTTTTTTTGTGTGTGAAATCTTTGTCTGGTTTTGGTATTAGGGTGACGGTGGCCTTGTAGAATGAGTTTGGGAGTGTTACTCCCTCTGCTATATTTTGGAGCAGTTTGAGAAGAAT
This sequence comes from Leucopleurus acutus, assembly GCF_964270905.1. NCBI lineage: Eukaryota > Metazoa > Chordata > Mammalia > Artiodactyla > Delphinidae > Leucopleurus > Leucopleurus acutus. The sequence continues at coordinate 27,369 of NW_028138677.1, read as the reverse complement.
AGGTGTTAGGTTTTCTCTAAATGTTTGATAGAATTCGCCTGTGAAGCCAGCTGGTACTGGGCTGTTGTTTGTTGGAAGATTTTTAATCACAGTTTCAATTTCACTGCTTGAGATTGGTCTGTTTATATTTTCTATATCTTCCTGGTTCAGTTTTGGAAGGTTGTGCTTTTCTAAGAATTTGTCCATTTCTTCCAGGTTTTCCATTTTATTGGCATATAGTTGCTTATAGTAATCTCTCATGATCCTTTGTATTTCTGCAGTGTCAGTTGTTACTTTACCTTTTTCATTTCTATTCTTTTGATTTGAGTGTTCTCCCTTTTTTCCTTGATGACTCTGGCTAATGGTTTATCAGTTTTGTATATCTTCTCAAAAAACCAGCTTTTAGTTTTATTGATCTTGGCTATCATTTCCTTCATTTCTTTTTCATTTATTTCTGATCTGATCTTTGTGATTTCTTTCCTTCTGCTAACTTTGGGGTTTTTGTTCTTCTTTCTCTAATTGCTTTAGGTGTAAGGTTAGGTTGTTTATTTGAGTTGTTTCTTGTTTCTTGAGGTAGGATTGTATTGCTATAAACTTCCCTCTTAGAACTGCTTCTGCTGCATCCCATAAGTTTTGGGTCACTGTGTTTTCATTGTCATTTATTTCTAGGTATTTTTTGATTTCCTCTTTGATTTCTTCAGTGATCTCTTGGTTATTTAGTAGTGTATTGTTCAGCCTCCCTGTGTTTGTATATTTTACAGTTTTTTTTCCTGTAATTCTTATGTAGTCTCATAGCATTGTAGTCGGAAAAGATACTTGATACAATTTCAATTTTCTTAAAATATATCAAGGCTTGATTTGTAACCCAAGATATGATGTATCCTGGAGCATGTTCCATGAGCACTTGAGAAGAAAGTGTATTCTGTTGTTTTTGGATGGAATGTCCTATAAATAGCAATTAAGTCCATTTTGTTTAATGTATTTAAATATTAATTAAGTCCATCTTATTTAATATATCATTTAAAGCATGTGTTTCCTTATATATTTTTATTTTGGATGATCTGTCCATTGGTGAAAGTGGAGTGTTAAAGTCCCCTACTATGATTGTGTTACTGTCGATTTCCCCTTTTATGGCTGTTCACATTTGCCTTATGTATTGAGGTGCTCCTATGTTGGGTGCATAAATATTTACAATTGTTATATCATCTTCTTGGATTGATCCCTTAAAGTCTATTTTGTCTGATATGAGAATTGCTACTCCAGCTTTCTTTTGATTTCCATTTGCATGGAATATCTTTTTCCATCCCCTCACTTTCAGTCTGTATGTGTCCCTAGGTCTGAAGTGGGTCTCTTGTAGACAGCATATATACGGGTCTTGTTTGTATCCATTCAGCCAGTCTATGTCTTTTGGTTGAAGCATTTAATCCATTTACATTTAAGGTAGTTATTGATATGTATGTTCCTATTACCAGTTTCTTACTTGTTTTGGGTTTGTTATTGTAAGTCTTTTCCTTCTCTTGTGTTTCCTGCCTAGAGAAGTTCCTTTATCATTTGTTGTAAAGCTGGTTTGGTGGTACTGAATTCTCTTAGTTTTGCTTGTCTGTAAAGGTTTTAATTTCTCTGTTGAATCCGAATGAGATCTTTGCTGGGTAGAGTAATCTTGGTTGTAGGTTTTTCCCTTTCATCACTTAAAGTATGTCCTGCCACTCCCTTCTGGCTTGCAGAGTTTCTGCTGAAGGATCAGATGTTAACCTTATGGGTATTCCCTTGTATGTCATTTGTTATTTTTCCCATGCTGCTTTTAATATTTTTTCTTTGTATTTACTTTTTGATAGTTTGATTAATATGTGTCTTGGCATGTTTCTCCTTGGATTTATCCTGTATGGGACTCTCTGTGCTTCCTGGACTTGATTGACTAATTCCTTTCCCATATTAGGGAAAGTTTCAACTATAATCTCTTCAAATATTTTCTCAGTCCCTTTCTTTTTCTCTTCCTCTTCTGGGACCCCTACAATTCAAATGTTGGTGTGTTTAATGTTGTCCCAGATGTCTCTGAGACTGTCCTCAATTATTTTCATTCTTTTTTCTTTATTCTGCTCTGCAGTAGTTATTTCCATTATTTTATCTTCCAGGTCACTTATCCGTTCTTCTGCCTCAGTTATTCTACTATTGCTTCCTTCTAGAGAATTTTTAGTTTCATTTTTTGTGTTGTTCATCATTGTTTGTTTGATCTTTAGTTCTTCTAGGTCCTTGTTAAACGTTTCTTGTATTTTCTCCATTCTATTTCCAAGATTTTGGATCATCTTTACTCTCATTACGCTGAATTCTTTTACAGGTAGACTATTTCCTCTTCATTTGTTTGGTCTCGTGGGTTTTTACCTTGCTCCTTCATTTGCTGTGTGTTTCTCTGTCTTCTTATTTTGCTTAACTTACTGTGTTTAGGGTCTCCTTTTCACAGGCTGCAGGTTTCTAGTTCCCATTGTTTTGGGTGTCTGCTCCCAGTACCTAAGGATGGTTCAGTGGGTTGTGTAGGCTTCCTGGTAGAAGGGACTGGTGTCTGTATTCTGGTGGATGAGGCTGGATCTTGTGTTTCTGGTGGGTGGGACTGCATCCAGTGGTGTGTTTTGGTGTTTCTGTGACCTTATTATGATTTTAGGCAGCCTCTCTGCTAATGGGTGGGGTTGTGTTCCTGTCTTGCTGGTTGTTTGTCATAGGGTGTCCAGAACTGTAGCCTGCTGATGATTGAGTGGAGCTGGGTCTTAGCATTGAGATGGTGATCTCTGGGAGAGCTTTCACTCTTTGATATTATGTGGAGCCGGGAGGTCTCTGGTGGACCAGTGTGCTGAACTCGGCTGTCTCAACTCAGAGGCACAGGCCTGATACCTGGCCATAGCAAAAAGACCCTGTAAGCCACACAGCTCAGAAAATAAGGGAGAAAGAAAGAGAGAAAGAGAGAAGGAAAGAAGGAAAGAAGGAAATAAAGAAAGAAAGAAAGGAAGAAAGGAAGAAAGGAGGAAAGGAAGAAAGAAGGAAAGAAAGAAAGAGAGAAAAGGAAGGATGGAATGATGGAAGGAAGGAAGGAAGGAAAGAAGGAAATAAAGTTATTAAAATAAAAATTAAATTAATTAAAAAGTAATTTAAAAAGGAAAAGAAAAAGAAGAAAGCAGAGAGCCACCAAATGAAAACACATATCCACCAATGATAACAATCACTAAAAACTATACTATAAAAAAAGGAAAAGAAAAAAACGGACAGGCAAAACTCCAGGATAAATGGTAAAAGCAAAGCTGTACAGACAAAATCACAGAAAGAAGCATACACATGCACCATCACAAAAAGAGAAAAAGGTAAAAAATATATATCTATATTTTAAAAAAAGTAAGAGAGCAACCAACTCAATAAACAAATATACCAATGATAATAAACTCTAAATACTAAACTGAGATAAACATAAGACTAGAAACATATTAGATGCAGAAAGCAAACCCCAGGTCTACGGTTCTTCCAAAGTCCACATCCTATTTTGGGATGATTCCTTGTCTATTCAGGTATTCCAGAGATGCTGGGTACATCAAGTTGACTGTGGAGATTTAATCTGCTGCTCCTGAGCTTGCTGGGAGAGATTTCCCTTTCTCTTCTTTGTTCTCACAGCTCCTGGGGTTCAGCTTTGGATTTGGCCCTGCCTCTGCGTTTAGGTTGCCTGAGGGCGTCTGTTCTTCACTTAGACAGGATGGGGTTAAAGCAGCAGCTGATTAGACGCCTGAGGGCGTCTGTTCTTCACTTAGACAGGATGGGGTTAAAGCAGCAGCTGATTAGGGGGCTCTGGCTCACTCAGGCCGGGGGTGGGGGGGAGGCAGGGGTACGGAATGCAGGGCGAGCCTGCAGCGGCAGAAGCCGGCATAACGTTGCAACAGCCTGAGGTACACCGTTTGTTCTCCCAGGGTAGTTGTCCCTGGATCACGGGCCCCTGGCAGTGGCAGGCTGCACAGGCTCCCGGGAGGGAAGGTGTGGATAGTGACCTGTACTTGCAGACAGACTTCCTGGTGGCTGCAGCAGCAGCCTTAGCGTTTCATGCACCTCTCTGGTGTCTGCGCTGATAACCGCATCTCATGCCTGTCTCCGGAGCTCGTTTAGGCGGTGCTCTGAATCCTGTCTCCTCACGCATCCTGAAACAGTGGTCTCTTGCCTCTTTGGCAGGTCCAGACTTTTTCCCGGACTCCGTCCCAGCTAGCTGTGTGGCAATAGCCCCCTTCAGGCTGTGTTCACGCAGCCAACCCCAGTCCTTTCCTTGGGATCTGACCTCCGAAGCCCAAGCCTCAGCTCCCAGCCCCCGCCCGTCCCGGTGGGTGAGCAGACAAGCTACTCGGGCTGGTGAGTGCTAGTTGGCACCGATCCTCTGTGTGGGAATCTCTCCGCTTTGCCCTCCTCACCCCTGTTGCTCTGCTCTCCTCCATGGCTCCAAAGCTTCCCCCCCCCCACGACACCCCCCCACCCCATCTCCACAAGTGAAGGGGCTTCCTAGTGTGTGGAAACGTTTCCTCCTTCACAGCTCCCTCCCACTGGTGCAGGTCCCATCCCTATTCTTTTGTCTCTCTCTTTTTTTTTTTCTTTTGTCCTACTCAGGTACGTGGGGAGTTTCTTGCCTTTTGGGAGGTCTGAGGTCTTCTGCCAGCGTTCAGTAGGTGTTCTGTAGGAGTTGTTCCACATGTAGATGTATTTCTGATGTATTTGAACTGCTAAAAAATCTAACTACTATATAACATACACACCTTTTTCATTGAAATATAGTTGATATACTTTATTATATTAGCTTTAGATGTACAGCGCAATGATCCAATATTTTTATAGGTTATACTCCTTTTAATGTTATCATAAAATATTGGCTATTTCCCCTGTGCTATAAAATATATTCTTGTATCTTATTTATTTTATACTTAATAGTTTGTACCTCTTAATCTCCTACCCTATCTTGTCCCTTCCAACCTTTCCTCTGCCCACTGGTAACCACTAATTTATTCTCTATACCTGTAAATTTATTTCTGTTTGTTTATACTCATTCATTGGTTTCATTTTGTAGATTCTACATACAAGTGATAACAGCATTTGTCTTTCTCTGCTGTCTTAATTCACTAAGCATAATACCCTCCAAGTCCATCCATGTTGTTGCAAACAGCAAAATTTATTTATGGCTGCTATTCCGTAGTGTGTGTGTGTGTGTGTGTGTGTGTGTGTGTGTGTGTGTGTGTGTCTATCACTTCTTATTTATCCAATCATCTGTTAACGGACACTTAAGTTGCTTCCATATCTTGGCTATTGTAAATAATGCTGCTGTGAACATTAGGGTGAATGTAACTTTTCAAATTAGTGTTTTTGTTATCTTTGGGTATATACCTAGGAGTGGAATTGCTGGGTCACATGGTAGTTCTACTGTTATTGTTTCGAGGAAACTCCAAACTGTTTTCATAGTGGCTGTTCCAATTTACATGCCCACCAAAAGGGTACAAGGGTACCCTTTTCTCCACATCCTCACCAATATTTGCTATTTCTAGACTTTTTGATGATAGCCATTCTGACAGGTGTGAGGTCATATCTTGTGGTTTACAATTGCATTTCTCTGCTGATTAGCAATGTTGAGCATCTTTTCATGTACCTGCTGCCATCTGTATGTAGTCTTTGGAAAAGTATCTATTCTGCCCATTTCTTAGTTGGCTTTGTTGTTGTTGTTGTTATTGACTTGTGTGTAGTATTTATGTATTTTTGATATTAACTTGTTATCAGTCATATTATTTGCAAATACTTTCTCCTATTCAGTAGTTTGTCTTTTTGTTTTGTTGATGTTTTCCTATGCTTTTAAGTTTAATTAGTTCCCAATTGATTATTTTTACTTTAGTTTCCTTTGTTCCGGAAGACAAATTCAGAAACGTATTGCTACAATTTATGTCAAAAGTGTTCTGCCTACGTTTTCTTCTAGGAGTTTTATGGTGTCTGGTCTTAGATTTACGATTTTAATCCATTTTGAGTTTATTTTTGTACATGGTGTGAAAAAATATTCTAATTTCTTTCTTTTCCATGTAGCTGTCCGGTTTTCCCAACACCACTTATTGAAGAGACTGTCTTTCCCCATTGTATATTTTTGCCTCCTCTGTCATAAATTAACTGACCAGAAGTGCGTGGGTTTATTTCTTGGCTCTCTATTCTATTCCATTGATTTACTTGCCTATTTTTGTGCTAGTACCATGCTGTTCTGATTACTGTACCTTTGTAATATAGTCTGAAGTCAGGGAGCATGGCCACTTGAGCTTTGTACATTTTTCTCAAAATTCGTTTGGCGATTTGGGGTCTTTTGTGGTTCCATATCTTTTAGGATTATTTGGTCTAGTTTGGTGAAAAATGTCATGGGTATTTTGATAGGAATAGCATGAAATCTGTAGATTGTGTTGGGTAATATGGACATTTTAACAATATTAATTCATGCAGTCCATGAACAAGGCATCTCTTTCCATTTCTTTACATCATCTGTCATTTCCTTTATCAGTGTTTATTAGTTTACAGAGTATAGGTCTTTTCTCTCCTTGGTTAAGTTTATTCCCATGTATTTTAATTTTTTTTGATGTGATTTTAAATGAGATTGTTTTCTTGCTGTATCCTCCTGATTGTTCATTATTAATGTATGGAAAAGCAAAAGATTCTTATGTATTAATCTCGTATTCTGTAACTTTACTGAATTCATTTATTACTTCTAATAGTTTTTGAGTAGAGACTTTATGGTTTTCTATATACAGTATCATGTCATCTGCAATTAGTGAGTTTTACTTCTTTCCTTCTAATATGGATGCTTTTTATTTCTTTTTCTTTTTTGACTGCTGTGGCTAGGACTTCCAATACTATATTAAGTAGAAGTGTCAAGAATGGGCATCCTTGTCTTACTCCTGATTTTAGAAAAACACTTTCAGCTTTTCCCCATTGAGTATGATATTAGCTGTGTGTTTGTCATAAATGGCCTTTATTCTGTTGAGATATGTTTTGTCTATAGCAACTTTGATGAGAGTTTTTATCATGGGTGGGTGGGAGGTAGAGCTGGAGATGAATGGGCTAGACCCAGAGCCAGATGTGAGCCTGGGTTTCTCCTATACTTAGTGGCCATCAGTCACCTATCAGGGATGGGTGCAGGTCCCAAGTTGCTGGAGCAGAAGCCCTGAGGGTCAGGTCCAAGGTGGCTCCATTCCCTCAAAGTGTGTGCTCTCCCTGGCAACAGCACCTTTGCCCCAGAAGCAGCAATGAAGCAAGAGGGGCTGGAGTGGGTGCCTGGTGCAAGCCCAGGCACATACTGGGCTAGTTCCAGCTCACCATTCAGAGCTCCAGATAGCTCCCAATCCACCATCTCTGTGAGTGTCACCAATGGCTGCCCTTGCCCTTTCAGATGCAGTGCCATGTCCAAGGAAGCTCTGTGCCCCCAAGTGGGCACTCCTCCATAATGGCAGCATTTGCCCTAGTGGGGAGCTGTGCTGGAGCTAAAGGGGGCAGAACTGGCACTCAGCATGGATAGAGCACATGCTGGGATGATCCTGGCACATCAGTGAGACTTCCAGACAGTTTCAGTCTGTTTCATCTACCTTGTTGCTGGGAATAAGTAGTAAGTAAGCATTTGCATGTTCTTCACAAGTGAAGTCTTGGTTTCTTACAGCCTTCCTATAAGTCCCACTGGCTTTAAACCAGCTAAGGGGACTCATCTTTCTGGAGTCAGACCCTAGGGCTGGGAAACACATGTGGTTGGAATCCCTCGCTCCTCAGAAAAGTTATCCAAGCTTCTGATACACTGCACCCCTTCTGTGTCCTATCCTAGGGGCACAAGTCCTGACGTGATTGCTTCTCTTTTCCTACCTGACTCCATGTAGATCTTTCTCTACAGCCTTGGTTGTAGAGATTCTTTCTGCCATTCTCCAGTTTATTTTCAGTTAGAGTTGCCCTACATGTATTGTATTTTTGACGTGTTAATTGGGGGAGGTGAGCTCTACATCCTTCTACTCTGCCATCATGACATGCTTTTTTTTTTTTTGGTATCAATAAGGGTTACTAGGGGATGGACAGATCTTCTGCTGTTTTCCTATTTTAGCAGTCCAACCAAGTGTAAGTGCTGAGAAGAAGGAAGTATGATATTACATCCATCATCAGTCCTCACAGGGGTGCTAGTAAAATTCTGATGAGTCTACTCCATGGACTGATTATCTCCAAAATTTCCTACTTCAAATATTCATGTATTAATATTGCTGTCATTTGAATAATTCTAATTACTTTTCACTAGGCAACACTAATATCTCTATCATTATCAAAATTAACCATTGTTTTGGTATCTTTATTTGTATGATTAATCACTTAAGAGATTCAGACATTTAATAATCAAATAACTAATTTGTGTTGAGTACTTTCATTTATTTCCATTTATGGAAGAAGAAATTGAACAACTGGTGTATCATGTACATTTCTAAATTTCCATTCTCATACTTGTTTAATCTGAAAATTGAATCTAGGCTCCCTGAATTCATGGTTAACATGCTTTATCTACTACTTTCCAGTATCAATAGAAATTTGCCCCATTTAAAAAATCTTCTATTTCTAAAATCAGTAGGAATTTGGATTGGAATCTATCAGTAACTATAAAAAATCATGTGACACTTGGAAGACCTAAAATAGAATTCTTTATTTTTCATTAAAATGTTTCATTTTATAGAATATAGTATAATATTTAAAGCTAAAATATTATTTTTTTCTAGGTAGTTCCATTACCTGGAAATGTCACTTTTTAAACATTTAAATGATGATTTAGAAAGAAGTCAAGACTCATCAAATATCATATTTACCTGTGCTTTTAAGACAATGGATCAACTTTAATTTTCTTTTTTTAAATTTTTTATTTATTTATTTTTAACTATTTATTTATTTTTGGCTGCATTGGGTCTCTGTTGCTGCATGCAGCTTTCTCTAGTTGCAGTGAGCAGGGCTACTCTTCATTGCAGTGTGGGCTTCTCACTGTGGTGGCTTCTCTTGTTGCAGAGCACAGGCTCTAGGTGCACAGGCTTCAGTAGTTGTGGCACATGGGCTCAGTAGTTGTGGCTCATGGGCTGTAGAGCACAGGCTCAGTAGTTGTGGCACATGGGCTTAGTTGCTCCAAGGTATATGAGATCTTCCCAGACCAGGGATCGAACCCATGTCCCCTGCATTGGCAGGCAGATTCTTAACCACTGTGCCACCAGGGAAGTCCAACTTTAATATTCTTATACCGACTTTAACATCTGCAAATTTTCTTTGTACAAATTTCACCTTTGTAAAACATATGATCAAAACATAAAAGTATCAAATTTTATTAAGATATAATTAATTCAACCAATTAAATTTTAGCACATTTTAAAATTCTCAAGAATTTTCTAATTTTTATTAGTTTTACATTTTTATTATAACATTTTAAATGTATTTTGTATTTTTAATGCAATTTTCAATTCAATAATGATTAAAATATAGCTCCTCTCCTCTGGGAGCTCTCTATATAATTGGAGAGTCAGACAGATAAATGGATAAGAAAACAGTGTGTTATTTGCCATGCAGAATAATTATGGAAGGTGCAACAGTAATATTAAGAAAAAAGAGGCTAATTATTGGTATTGGATAAAAGTCAGAAAGCCCTTTGTGGTGGAGACATCTAACGTGAATTTAGAACATGATTACAGTTTACCATGAGAACAAAAATATAGAATTAATTATCTAGGAGTAAGTAGATTCACATAAAAGAGGGAAAATGTCCATGTCCGTAATGCAGACACAAAATGCATGATATACAATGTGAGCACTTATAAGTCTCTAAACAAAAATTATTAATAGTGACAGCACTTTGACAATTTTCAGTGTTAAGAATATTATTCTCTGTCAATAATATTTTTTTAAATAGAAAGATAGAACAAAACATTTGAATATGTTTAAAGAGATATCATTCTGATTACTAACTCTAAAGATAAATGTAACAGATTTATAATAAAAGCAACTTAAAGCCCAGAGTGGCTTCCTGTCAACAATATTTATTCTTTAAGGAATGCATGGAAATGATAATGGATTTAAAAAAAGAAAAAAAAACCTAAAAAAGTACAAAAATATAGGGAAGTCTGTTTGCTTTGCATCTGACTGTGGACACATTCAAAGAAACACTGGCAGAGACAAGAATAGTGAATTAAAAACATACAAACAAACACCCTGAATTGAAAGAAACATTCTATTCTATTCAAAGAACTTAATTCTCAGATATTATTAAAGACATAAAATAAGAAAATATATTTTTCTCTGATGAGATTAACAAAAATTAAAACAAGACAAAACCTAGGTTTGGTTCAGGCTCTTCCAAATATTTGCGTTGAGAATTTAAATTGGTACAATACTTTTGGAACACATACCCTTTCCCTATTAATTCTGTTTTTGGAAATTTACTTTGAATACATTGTCTCACATATGTGTTTTTATATTCAACATTAAACAATGTATAACTGATATCATGCAGACAAAACAGGTTACTATTATGAGAGAGAGTAAATTGAAGAACCTCTGTACAATCTACTGGTGTCAGGATTTCACAAGAGTTTTTGTGCTTTTTTTTCAACATTTTAACTCTCACATGCAATTTGCATAATTTACCTGTATAAATTAATAAATTAAATCTTAAATGTAGCTCTCCCTCGGATTCACAAGACAAAATTCATGAATCATATCCAAAACCATGAAGAGTTCTGCAGACAATACTCTAAGTGTTTTGCACATCCTGACTCTATGGAGTCCCTTTAATATTTATTAATATCAAAGATTATTAGTGGTCTGAGGAATGCACTTTGTGAAATACTGAGCTATATCACAAGCCTTATGAAGACCTTTATTTTAAGTAAAAGTTAAGGACCCCTTTCAGGAATTCATCATCCCAAACAAAATAATATACATTGGTAGAGAAGAAGTCTCTTCTTTTTCTTTAATAAACAATCCTAACTTGGTCAAATACGTAAGCACATACGTGGAGATTCTTGAATCTCCAAAGTAAATCTATAGATGTAGTGCAAGAAGGGCAGTATGGGACACAATTACTGTGCTCACCTCATCCTACGACTAATGAAGCATGAGAGAAATAGTTGTGCACACACATCAATTTGTCATCTTTACATAGCTGCATTGGAATTTTCCTATCTGACACTCTCAAGGTTGGATGAAAAATCACATATATCAACAACATTGAGTACAGAATATCCATAATTGGAGGTCAACATGTGATTAAAGTTAAAGCCAGATTGGATTCACATCATAGACCATAAATGGCAGGTTCAGAAGTCTAATGTTATACATTTATTTATTTGTGTTTATCAAATTATTATAATAACATTTTAATAAAATTTATAAAATTCATTGATCTGTATTTTCTAGATATTTTACATGGATGTGTATGACTTTGATAATAATGAAAAAAGAAAAAAGGAAAGATGTACTCATTTTAGAAATATTTTCCTCAAAAATAATTTTAAAATGTGTTAGAATTTAAAATCCTCATGCTACACTGATGTCACACGCATAAGAATGATTTTCATCTTAACAAAACATGTCAAATGTCTGTTTTCTGTGCCAAGATCTTTACCCTGTGGTGCCTTTGTTTTATGGAGCCATGTCTTTCAAAATATCTGTACCTGTGTCTCTTGACTTTATCATAATGCTTGCATATAAGTAATGATCAATTATCAGTTTAGAAACAATGGATATAAGAAGGAAATTATTGTTCCAGTGATTGCCAGTTACACCAACTTTGTGTAATATACTGTGGTACACACATGTTATGAGGTACTGTGATTGTTAATTTAATGTATCAACTTGAATGGTCTAAGGGATGCCCAGATAGCTGGTAAAACATTATTTCTGGGTGTGTCTATGAAGAAGTCTCATGAAGAAATAAACATTTAAATCAGTAGATTGAATAAGGAAAATCTGCCTTACCAATGTGGTGGTGGATGGGGACATCATCCAATCCATTGAGGGCCCAAATAGAACTAAAAGGCAGAGAAGGGGCAATTCTCACTCTCTTAAGATGCAACATCCATTTTTCTGCCCTTGGACATCAGAACTCCTGGCTTTCATGCCTTTTGACTTTGACTGAATTATACCACCAACTTTCCTAGATCTCCAACTTGCAAACCCCATGTAGCCAGATATCTCAACCCCCCAAATTACATGAGCCAATTCCCATAATAAATCTCCTCTTATATATCAATATATCCTGTTTCTCTGGAGAACTCTGATGAATACAGATGTCATCCACAAACATCATTCTCTCTAAAAAACCTAATCTTAATACATATGTATATTTTGTCTATTTCCTGAAGACTGTACAAGCATTGCAACTAATGAATTCCACTTATTAGTATTTAGTACAAGAATCAAATACATAAAATCTATTATAGTTCATTTTAGCTTGGACTCACTGCTTTGGAGGAGGAAATACATGAAATGAAAATGCTAAAATATTTTGAATGAGTAGAATTAGAATACAGTTCTAGATTTCTCATTAAGTCCATGTTGGGAAAAAATACCAAACTTTTAAGCACATATTGCAAATTACAATATTTGATTTCATATTCTATAATAACTACTGGTTATATTTTCTAAAAGTACTGTTTGTGTATACTGTGTGAATCTGATGCTATGTAATGTACTGAAGAAAGGAGAGGTATTGTATCAAAATGCTTTAAGAAGCCTGGAACTAAGTATATTTTCAAAGTGTTCATGTGAAGAAAGTAACTAAAACTGTAATGTATTTTCATAAAATGTTTTAAATACTTTGCTCAGGAAAATCTTACTGAACTGAAGAGAATAATAATTGAATTATAATTGCATGCCTTTATAAACCAAGATACATTTACTGGCTATGTGTAAATATTAGAATAAAACATTAGGTTGAGTTTTTTCTTAAACTTTATGGAATATTTTCAGTTCTCTAAATAGAAAACTAGTTACCAGATATATCTTATATAGAGTGTGGAAACATATTTTCAATTTTGAAGTATAAATGAGTAATTTACATGAATTAATAAGGAAAAAATGTAGCTGGAGAGGAAGGCCAACTTGTAAAGCTACCAGTTCAGTTCTACCAAGTTTTGTTTTATTTAGACTCCATTGTTATTCTCCCATTTTTTAGTTTTGTTAAGGTTTTTCCAAATTTCAAGATTGTTCCCACTGACTAATCTTATTAGAAAGTTTTATTTTGTTTTTACTACTGATTTCTCTGCTCCTTGCCTGATGGTAGTATTATTTATTAATGCAATTGTTATTATAATTAAATTTTTAAAGGTATAGAAAGTTAATAGTACTTTGGATATTCAAAGTCAATAAATGTTTTAAAAGTTTATATATTTCATATATATTTCAGTTGTTTTCATAAAATGTATAACACATTACTGATAATCAAGGAATTCCCCTATCCCAATCATTTTCTTAACTTCCATAGGCAACCATTTATATGCCTTGGACTTGAGTCTTTTTCATCTCTTGTTCTATCCCTATCTATCTATCTAGCTAGCTAGCTAGCTACCTACCTACATACCTATCCTCCCTATTATCTATCTCTATGTCTATAACTATATCTTATATACATATATTTATCTGTATATGAATTTTTGTATCATCTATCTGTATCTCTGTGTATATAATCTATATATTTAAATGTCTATCTACAAAACCAGTGCAGATTTATATAGTCATATATAAGTGTTTGCTCTTCTGATGAATATTCAATTCATCTTCAGATGGTGCTATTGTATTATGTTTCAAATTTACTTTTAAAAAAATTCTTAGATTAAATGTTCATATCTTTTTATCATTCTGGTTTCTCATGCATTTTTTTAAAATCATTTGTTAATTTTTATCTGCAGTTTATCAGTTATATTGACATACATACTTTAAAATAATTACTGGATGACAATGGTTTACTGTTTTATGTATTTTCTATCATATATTTAAACATGTAGGGTATGTTTTATCACTAAACCCATAATTTTGTTTAATTTGAAAAATCTACTTATATTTGTATCTGCTGTTATTATTGAGTGTTGTTTAATTCATCCTTATACTAGGCATAAATTTAATATTCCATGTTATTTATTTTTTCATCTGTTTTTAAATTGAAGTGTAGTTGATTTACAATATTGTGTTAGTTTCAGGTATACAGCAAAGTGATTCAGTTAAACCTATATACATTCTTTTTAATATTCTTTTCCATTAAGCTTTATAGGAGGATACTGAATATAGTTCCCTGTGCTATACAGTGGGACCTTGTTGTTTATCCATTCTGTATATAATATTTTACACCTGCTAACCCCAAACTCCCAATACATCCCTCCCCTACCCCTCCTCCCCCTTGGCAATTACAAAAGTCTGTTCTCTATGCCTTTGAGTCTGCTTCTGTTTCATAGATAAGTTCATTTGTATCATAGTTTAGATTCCACATATAAGTGATATCATATGGTATTTGTCTTTCTGACTTACTTCACTTAGTATGATAATCTCTAGTACCATCCATATTGCTGCAAATGGCATTATTTCATTCTTTTTTTATGGCTGGGTAGTATTCCATTGTATATATGTACCACATCTTCTTTATCCATTCATCTGTCGTTGGGTGCTTAGGTTGTTTCCATGTCTTGGCTATTGTAAATAGTGTTGCTATGAATATAGGGATGCATATATCTTTTAAAATTATAGTTTTGCTTAGATATATGCCCAGGAGTGGGATTGCTGGATCATATGGCAACTATATTTTTATTTTAGGGGGAACCTCCATACTGTTTCCATAGTGGCTGCACCAACTTACATTCCCACCAACAGTGTCGGAGGGTTCCCTTTTCTCCAGCGTTTGTTATTTGTAGACTTTTTAATGATGGCCATTCTGACCAGTGTGAGGTGGTACTGCATTGTAGTTTTGATTTTCATTTCTCTGCTAATTAGCGATGTTGAGCAGCTTTTCATGTGCCTGTTGGCCATCTGTATGTCTTCTTTGGAGAAATATCAATATAGGTCTTCTGCCCTATTCTATGTTATTTCTGATTTTTTTTTTCACTTTTAGGCTTTTAATGTGTCTTGTATGTATTTTGTGATTCCAATTATGCTTTTCACAATAAAAGCCAATACATAAAATGTAAAGAATAATATCTAATTTTCCTAGTATGTCTGTTGGTATAAATATGGACAAATTGCTTATGTTTAAGTCTGTGAAGATTTTTATTCTTTTCTGGTGACTGTGTCTATTTTTATTAATTATACATTCTTCTAAATTACCATACTTTATATGTCTTGATATTAGATAGGGCATGTCTATGTGTTAATTTGTTCTTTTAGAGTTATTTTGAGTAGTCATGCAACTTAATAATTCCTTATGAAATTTAAAATTCCTAATTAAATATATTTTTGTTAAATTTTATTAAAATTGTGTTAAGTTTATAAATGAGTTTGGTAGAAATTGACATCTAAACAACTTGTACCTTTCAATCTCACACAAATTTTTTATCTTTCTCTTATTTGCGCTGTATGTTAATTCTTATATTTTGTTAGATATATTCCTAAGCATCATTTATTTTGGTGCTTTCATTAACATAATCTTTTTAAATTAAATTTTCTGATTTTAATTGCTGGCAAGTAGAAATGTTATGGATTTTTGTATGTTTGTCTGACTTCTGCCACAACTGATAAACTCACTTATTAATTCAAATATTCTGTCATTGGATTCTCTTGAATTTACTGTGCTGAAAACTTTATCATCTGTAAATCACTGCAACTTTTTAGTCTTTACTTTCTACTCTCCATGCTTTTTAGTTGTCCTCTCATCCTCTCTCCCTTCATTCTTCTCCTTATCCTCCTCTTTCTGCCTTCTTATTTTTTAAAACTTATTGTATTTAATAAGGACTTAGGAGTTAAACTAAAATATTAAAGAGGAGGAGGAATATAGAGTATTTTTAATCTCTAACATGTTAATACCCCTTTGGTCCTTATTGTCCTTTGTCCTCTCCCTACCCCTCCTCCCCTTTTTTCCCCTCCTCCCTAGAATATTATTATTTTTACTAGATGTAGTGTTTCCATTTCATTTTTTTCTTTGATTCAATAAAATTTAGACATTTTATTTTAAATTTCAGACAAATAGATTTGAGGAGGTAGGACTACTTAGGTGATTTAGGTTTGTAAATGTTTTTTGAAAAGAATGTTCTGTCTCCATTTATTTGTGTGCAAGCTTTTAATTGTGCTCTTCAAATATATTCTACATTTTCTTACTGTTTCAAAGCAAGGAATTTTAAAACTTATAGTTTTGTGAATTTTTCACATCTCTACTGAATTGTCTCAGAATTTCCTTCTGTATTTCAATTTAAGGTATACTTGGTGCATAAAAAATTTGTGATTATTTTATCTTTATGGATACTATTCATTTAATCATTAGTTAAATATTCACTCTTACTTTCACTTATTTTTATCTCAGTTATGTTATGCTGCAGTTGACAGTGATATACAAACTTTTTTGAGAGTTGGAAATATTTGCCAGGTAGATAGATAAATATAGCTATACATATTGATATTATTTATTTGTTTAAAGTTAATACTTATTTAGCTAAGCAATGTAGTGACCAAGTTCTTTGTCATTGTGTCATGTATCTAATTCTGCATTTCTTTTTTTCTTTTTTCTAAGGCTCAACATTCTGGGTTTCCTATGGGGAGATGTTTAGAGTTTTATATATATAACAAATTATTCCTTCAGGAAAAAAAAAGTCAGAATTTTCAAATACATAGAGATCATTACTGATTTATCTATACTAAATTTGTGGACAGCTTATCTATTACATAAAGTATTTTATGTCTATAGTTATAAGTGATTGACAAGTCCTTTTTATAACAATTTTTTAAAATTTTGGTGAAATATAACAAAATTTACCATCTTTAACCATTTTAATTGTACAGTTCAGGGGTATTAACTATACTCACTTTTTTGTGTAACCATTACTACCAACCATCTCCAAACTCTTTTGTTTTGCAAAACTGAAGCTCTGTATCCATTAGATACTAAATACCTGCCCATTCTCCCCTTACCCCTGCCCCTGAAAACCACCACTCAACTTTCTGACTGAATTTAACTACTCAAGGTACCTCATACAAGTTGAACCATGTAGTATTTGTCTTTATGGGAGTGGCTTATTTCATTTAGCTTAATGTCCTCAAGGTTCATTCATGTAGTAACTGTGTGTCAGAATTTTCTACCTTTTTAAAAGTGAATAATATTCCATTGTATTTGTACACCATATTTTCTTTATACACATCTCTGTTGATGAACACTTGGCTTGCTTCTACCTCTTGGATACTGGGAATAATGCTGCTATGACCATGGGTGTACAGATATCTCTCTGAGACCCTGCTTTCAATTTTTTGGTGTATATACCCAGAGGTGATATTGCTTAATCATATGGCAATTTTATTTTTAAGTTTTTACGGAAGTGCCATACAGTTTCCCACAGCAGCTACACTATTTAACATTCCCATCAACATTATACAGGATTCCAGTTTCTCCGCATCCTCACCAGTACTTATTTGCTGTTTTGTTTTGTTTTGTTTTATAGTAGTGATCCTAATGGGTTTGAGGTAATATCTCATTGTGGTTTTTATTTGCATTCCCTAATGATTAATGATATTGAGCATCTTCCCATGTGCTTGTTAGCCATTTGTGTATCTTCTTTATAGAAATTTATTGAAATGTTTTGCCCATTTTGGAATCAGGCTGGTTATTTTTTGTCATTTAGTTATAGGCAGACCTCTTGGTTTTCATTTCAAAAAGGTTCTTGTAGAATACAATATACATGTGTGTATATACATCTATGTTATATATATAGAGAGAGGATAGTGTTTTAATATAATAATAGAATATGATAAGATGATATAGCTACATTTAAATCGCATGAAGGTTATTATAATACAATGGAATACTGAATTTTCCAAAGAAAATAGTAAATAATGGTATATAAGAGGATACATATTTTCTGAAATATGAAATAAATATGAAATATAACTGAAAATATTCTCCTCAGTTACCAATTTAATTCAGTTTTTGTAAAGAAGTACTAAACGTATTCTGCAATAAAAAATTTTTTTGGTCAAAACTCAGGGGCCACTAAGAAATATAATATACTCATTTTCTTTTATCTTGCTTTTTTTCCCCTTCAAATATATTGTGATTAAATAAACACTACAAACATATTCAAGTACTAAAATATTGGATTACTAATATGTTAAATTAATATAAATGAAAGCATAAATTCATGGATTTGAAAGTAAAAATTACATTGATCCTTACACCAAAGAGTAGCATCTTTGAAAATATCACCATGATAACAGAAAAAATAATGAAAATGAATTAGAAAATAATATATTCACTTAGAGTAATAAAGGGGATGGACTTCCCTGGCCGTCCAGTGGTTAAGTCTCCACGCTTCCACTGCAGGGATCACAGGTTCGATCCCTGGTTGGGGGACTAAGATCCCGCATGCCACACGGTGCAACCAAAAATATAAATAAAATTAAATAATAAAGGAGAAATGCATGCAGATGTAAACATTATAAAATAGTATATTTAATTTGATATAAGCACATTCTAAAATCTCAAGTAGATGATTTGACAAGAAAATATAAATTTTTAAAAATTGTGTGAAGCAGAAGCAAACCTGGATGGAATCTGTAATGTATAATGATCATAAAACCAAAACAAAACCAAACAGATATAAAACCAAAAAACAGCTTAGTATATTTTAGGACAGAAAGCTTAGGATTGGCCCCAAGACATTGAAATTTAACTGATCTCAACTAATCCTAAATTCTGCAATTAAAATTGTGGGGTTTTTTTTTTAACATGCTTCACAGTATTGAAATTAAAAAGAGCTTAGAATAATTGGTGAAAATAGAAAACTCTCAGATGTCTTTCATTCTTACCGTCATCCATCTGTGAGCCACATCAAAAATTACACTTAATTTGAGGTCACATTTTCTGACTGATTTCCCTAATGTAGCAAATTTTATATTTATGACTATGCAAGTATTATCTACAACATGGACATCTGTATGGTCCAGTGGTTAAAGATATAGGTTTCCAAGTCAAAATGTCTGATTAAATTTTTGCTTTGCCACTTATTCTCCATGTGAACTGAAGCAGATGTCTTAAGTTTCTAAATCTGTGTATTTTTATTTATATTATAGGAGCTATGATGATAATAAATGGCCATCTTTCATAGAATTACTGTGAGGACTAAAAGAGTTAGCATACATGAAGTCACACATACTCTGAAAAGTTCATGGTACGAAAACACATCTAGAAAAGAGGATTGACTAGCACAACAAGATTTGGGGTGAACGGGGGTGTAAAGCTCAGATCTACCGCTTACTAATTTCTTATGGGCTAATTGCACTATAAATTTGTGTGTTTATATTTAAAAAGGAAATATTATTTATTTCATTTCCCAAGGATTGTTTTGATGTTTTAATGATTTAATTCATGCGAAGGGCTTAGTACAGGGACTAGTAAAGAAAACAAGTCAATATCAACTACCGTTTAAATAAGTTATAACCATCAAAATATTGTTTTTGCAATATCTTCCTTTCATTCGCATGTACCTCACCTCACCCCCACTGTAAACCCAATTCATGTTTCCCACTGTGTGTGGCTGCAAGCTGTAGGTACATGACTGGTTGAAGGGTGATTATGAAAGCACACACACATAGACACACATAACACCAGTATAAGACACAATACTTGTGTGTGTGTACACATATTTACTTCATACAGATTATGAATCTATTCATCTAATTTATTTGAATTCGTCCTGAGCTACCTCACAGTAGGTATCATGACATGATACTCAATTCAGGCTGTGACTTGGAATTATTCACTCATACACCAGTATGATTAAGCAGTCTTATGGTATGTCAGTTTGATAGATTTTGTAAGTTACTAAAATTGTTACTTATTTTACATTCCCTAGTTTTTTTCCAATTTTTTTATTATTTTAAAACACTTTCAAATATTTAGAAGAGATTTATAGGCAAATCAACAGTTTTGCAAACATCATTCAAGGCTTCTAATATAATCTGCACCCAGTTCTAGAAACATCTGTCATTTGATACAATGTTTTATGTTAATTTATGGAAAAAAAGAAAAATATCACATAAAATGAGATATATTTTATTATAATAAATTATGGAAACATGGTTTTATGGAACCAACTTAAATACTTACTGGTATTGTAAACAAGTTTAGGAAGATAAATGCCAATTTTTTTTTTTGTGGTACGTGGGCCTCTCACTGTTGTGGCCCCTCCCATTGTGGAGCACAGGCTCCAGACGCACAGGCTCAGTGGCCATGGCTCATGGGCCCAGCCGCTCTGCAGCATGTGTGATCTTCCTGGACCGGGGCACGAACCCGTGTCCCCTGCATTGGCAGGTGGACTCTCAACCACTGCGCCACCAGGGAAGCCCTGATAAATGCCATTTTTAATGAAGAATTTTCTCATAATTGTGTTATGAAACTAAATACTACATGAATATGTCAGAACCCAACAAATTTTATACAAAGTGTTTTTCACTGGGTAAATTCTAGAAGTTCAGAATGAGATCACTATGTCTCCTCATTAGGGTTTTAAAAATACAAAATTTACCTAATTTACCTATGTCATGATTCAAGGACACTTCATAAGAATGACGTTAAAAAAAAGAAACATGGAATTTAGTTTTAGACAGTAGAACAGAAACTTTTCCTTTTTAGTTAAATTGCAGTAAACGGTATTGTCAATGAAAGTTTACCTAAAGTTTGTTGAATTATCAAGCCCACAGTTTATTTTTAAATGAATCATATTTTACATTATTTATCACATACAACACATAGCACCTTTGTTAAATTATCAAGCCCACAGTTTATTTTTAAATGAATCATATTTTACATTATTTATCACATACAACACATAGCACCTTAATTTTATACTATTTTAGAGTTATGAGCCACTTTGAATAATTATCTTAATATTAATTCTATAATGTGTAATATATACTTGTTTAGCTATAATGGTCATTCTCAATGTGTTTTAAAATTCATGTCAATCAGTTTTTAATTTCTTCTAAAGAGAGGCATATGTTTATGATCATATAATTGCTCTAAATTGTGTTTAATGTTATAGAAGATTGAAGTAAGTTAAAGACCCTGAATAGCCAAAGCAATCTTGAGAAAGAAAAAAGGAGCTGGAGGAATCAGGCTCCCTGACTTCAGACTATACTACAAACCTACAGTAATCAAGACAGTAAGATACTGGCACAAAAACAGAAATATAGATCAATGGAACAGGATAGAAAGCCCAGAGATAAACCCAGGCACCTATGGTCAGTTAATCTATGACAAAGGAGGCAAGGATATACAATGGAGAAAAGACAGTCTCTTCAACAAGGAGTACTGGGAAAACTGGACAGCTACATGTGAAAGAATGAAATTAGAACATTCTCTAACACCATACACAAAAATAAACTCAAAATGTATCAAAGACCTAAATGTAAGACTACAGACTATAAAACTTTTAGAAGAGAACATAGGCAGAACACTCTTTGACATAAATCACAGTAATATCTTTTGGGATCCATGCCCTAGAGTAATGAGAATAAAAACAAAAATAAACAAATGGGACCTAATTAAACTTAAAAGCTTTTGCACAGCAAAGGAGACCATCAACAAAACAAAAAGACAACCCACAGAACAGGAGAAAGTATTTGCAAATGATACAACTGACAGGGGATTAATCTATAAAATCAACTATACTTCATTAAAAAATTAATTTAAAAAATTTTTTGTAAGCATCAAAAAAAAAAAGATGTGATACATATACACAATGGAATACTACTCAGCCATAAAAAAGAATGAAGTAATGCCATTTGCAGCAACATGGATGGACCTAAAGATTGTCATACTAAATGAAGTAAGTCAGAGAAAGACAAATATCATATGATATCACTTGTATGTAGAATCTTACAAAAATGATACAAATGAATTTGTTTACAAAACAGAAACAGACTCACAGACATAGAAAACAAACTTATGGTTACCAAATGGAAAAGGTGGGGGAAGGATAAATTAGGAGTTTGTGATTAACATATACACACTACTATATACAAAATAAAAAGGACTGACTGTATATAGCACAGGGAACTATACTCAGTATTTTGTAATAAGCTAAATGGGGAAAGAATCTGAGAAATGATATATGTATACCTGAATCACTTTGCTGTACGTGTGAAACTAACACAACATTGTTAGTCAACTATATTCCAGTGTAAAATAAAAATTTTTTAAAAATCAAATAAATGGGTTGAATGCAGTGGTTTATTAAATATGAATATTAAAATAGAATGATTTACTACATATTATAATATATACTTCAATAATGCAGTGCATAAATGTAAAAATATTTTCAAAATATGTTTGGATGTAAACTGTACCTAACATTTAAGCTTGATGTCAGGCCAACTCCATTTGTTTACTAGATGCTCTTTTATTCAAATCAGAAAATAGAAAAGTAAGAAATGAAAGTCAACAAAAATATGCTTTCTGAATCCAGGCAGGATATATCTGAATGCAGAGATCAGAGTTTACTTACCAGGTGAATATGCCTGTAACTGGAACATTGTTATTTATCATTCCAGGGTAAGGTTAGACAATCATGTTGTATTGCTTCAATTGCTTCACCAATGCTCCAGCAATGCTTTGTAACAAACACTCCCAAGCTCAGTAGTCTCAAACAACACCTTTTTCTCTGTTACAGGTCTATGTATTAGTAGAGTGGCTCTGCTTCAAAGTACTGTCCAACTTGGTTTGGCTTCAGGCTGCAGTAGGTTTCAGGTCTGTTCCTGGGTCTCTACATTCTCTTTGTACCAGCAGCTAGCTAAGCATGCTTTTTTCATGACAGATCATTAAAGCACAGACTGGAAACAAACAATGCTTCTTAAAGCCCTGGCTCAAAACTGGCCTGTAAGTCTGCCCATATTTTCTTGCCCAAAGCAAGTCATGTGAATACAGACAAATCAGTGGGACTGAAAAGTACATAAAATAAAGCATGTGGAGCATTAAAACCTCACATGGCAAAGTGTGCACATATAATTCCAATACAGGGAGAGAGTAGAAAACTGAGGATAATAACCCACCTCCCCCCTCACACACACACAAACCTAGTCATTCTGTCCAAATTTAGGAATCAGACAAGAAGATATACCTCCTCAGTAGTGGAGTGAGGAAAAAGTTAGTAAGAGGCTTAGGGTTACTAACATATCTCTGTTCACAACATAAAAATATCAATAACAGGGAAGAAAAATTCCCCTTTAAAAACTGGTACATAATTATTGCTGTACTGAGTTACAATGATAATACAATCAGCATAAAAACAAGTTTGATTTAAATAGGGACTTTTCAGAGAGTCAGGAAGGATAATTTCATCTTAACTGACAATGAGAGACAATGATTATTTTAGATGTCAAAGATCACACACATTGCAATTTCTACAGGCCTCGTTCCTTGACAGCATAAGGAAATTAAGAGGAATTGAAACAAAGATTCCTTCGAGCCCCATTGTTCTACTTTGAAGTTATTACATCACTGATTTTGCTCCAAAATTTATGTTGGGACTAAGACCCTTTACAGAATTTGGACTTTTAACGAGAAAATACTATTCCAAGATGCATTGTGTGTGAGCGAATTGATGTCTCATTTTTGGATACTGCTAGTTGTACTATACTGCAGGAGCATTTCACCGGACAAAACAGTGGTATTTACGTTGTCAGATTATCAGCTCAAACACTTTTCAGGGATGATAGTTTTTAAAAAAACTTAAATGAGGCTAAAAAAGGGAAAAATACATATAGAAACAGATTAAGTTTTTCTTAAATGCCTTTTTGGAGCGTATTTTAAAATAACTCCTGGAATGAATAATATATAATATATATTTAATATACATAATATATCTAGATAGAAGCAGAACAAAGAGCCTACCCCTGAATCTTTGAATAGATTAGAATCTTTGTTCTAGATTAGTATCTTTGTTCATTTACCTGCTTTAAAAGTTCCTTTCCTTTCAAAAACTGACATAAAACTGACTTCCTACAGCACCATTCACAAAAAACTTTTCATAAAGTAAGCAAAAATAGGTGATTGTGATTGATGAAGGTTAAATTTTGCCTGTAGCAACAGAGATTTTTGTTTTTAATATAGATTTTTGCTGAAACTTTTTAAAGATTATAAGCTACTTTTGTTTTATTAAGGTATCCATATCCATTCAATACTGAGAATATTGATATTTTAAAGTTAATAAATTTCATCATCAACAAAATATCACTTGTTCATTTAATCTATTAACATTTTTTAACATCTTTATTGGAGTATAATTGCTTTACAATGTTGTGCCACTTTCTGCTGTACAACAAAGTGAATCAGCTATATGTATACATATATCCCCATATCCCCTCCCTCTTATGTCTCCCTCCCACCTTACATATCCCAACCCTCTAGGTGGTCACAAAGCACTGAGCTGATCTCCCCATGTGATGCAGCTGCTTCCAACTAGCTGTCTGGTTTACATTTGGTAGTGCATATATGTCAATGCTACTGTCTCATTTCGGCCCAACTTACCTTTCCCCCTCCCCTTGTCCTCAAGTCCATTATCTACATCTTCATCTTTATTCCTGTCCTGCCCCTAGGTTCATCAGAACCATTTTTTTTTTTAGATTCCATATATATGTATTAGCATATGGTATTTGTTTTTCTCTGTATGACAGACTCTAGGTCCACCCACCTTGCTACAAATAACTCAATTTCATTTCCTTTTATGGCTGAATAATATTCCATTTTAAATATGTGCCACATCTTCTTTATCCATTCATCTGTCAATGGACACTTAGATTGCTTCTATGTCCTGGCTATCGTAAATAGTGCTGCAATGAACATTGTGGTACATGACTCTTTTTGAATTATAGTTTTCTCAGGGTATATGCCCAGTAGCAGGATTGCTGGGTCATATGTTCCTTGCTAAAAGGGATATATTACAATGTATGAGATTCACAAAAATATAGCATGAAAAACAGAACAGTTACTTAAAAGAAACACAAAAAATCCTTGTACTTAAAGGTTTTGCAAATTCTAAAAATAAAATGGTATAATGTAGTTAATCATGAACTAAATGGTATTCTTATGCAAACAGATGGAAGGATTCCAAACACAGTTTCTTTTTTTTTTATTTTTTATTTTTATTTTTTAACATCTTTATTGGAGTACAATTGCCCTACAATGGTATGTTAGTTTCAGCTTCACAACAAAATGAATCAGCTACATATATACATATATTCCCATATCTCCTCCCGCCTGCGTCTCCCTCCCTCCCACCCTCCCCATCCCACCCCTCCAGGCAGTCACAAAGCACCGAGCTGATCTCCCTGTGCTATGCGGCTGCTTCCCACTAGCTATCTACCTTACGTTTGGTAGTGTATATATGTCCATGACTCTTTATCGCTTTGTCACCGTTTACCCTTCCCCCTCCCCATAGCCTCAAGTCCACTCTCTAGTAAGTCCAAACACAGTTTCTTATAACACTCCTAAGTAGAAGTTAATGGCAATATCTTTGCTGCATTCTGATGGTTATTTTTTTTTAACAGGAGTAGATTGTAGATTAATGGATGGGCTTCATAATTGTTACAATAGCTTTTTTTTTCTTATTTATGCTTTTGGAAGCTATTACAAAATTGATGGCTAAACTGTGATGTGTTGAGAATGTATTATCTACCATGCTCTGTGCTAAGGGTTGGCATACAATTGGTCTTTTGATGCTTTTCAGGAGACTTGCAACTTTTATAATTTGCTTTAAATCACACAAGTAAGGATTAGTGTACAGATTCAAACTCATACTCTAGCTATGTTATCATAATCCCTGTGTAATATAACTTAGTTCCCTACAATAAACATTGCCAGATGACATAATGATTGTGTATCCAAAATGATTTAGATATGCATCTGTCAATGAAGGTGATTTTCATCAGCACAAATTCACTGCGCATCTGTACTGATTCTTTTTACTGTCATCAGATAAACAAAGAATGACTATACCCATAATAGATGTGGCAAAAAAATGAAGGTACTGGGCACTCTGCAGAAAATTAAAAATAAAAGTTATCTTTTTGCTAAAAACAAACCAATTACATAGAAAGTATTTTCACATTGCACCAAGATAATATTCATTAAGGCTATCAACATATCCTTAAAGAGGCATTCTACATCTAAGTAAATTTGGGAAACACTGAATTAAACACATTTAAAACTCTTGCAGGAATTTTCAGAGCATTTAATATGCAAATTCATAAATGTATGTCACTTAGAAGTTAATGTAATATTCACCGTACCTCCAATTCAAATTGTTAGAGAATCACTGTTTCCCTCCTCGCATTTTTTTAATCTCAAGGAATTAGAGTTTCACCAGTACATGCATTGCAGTTAGAGGAAGACTGGGATGAGCTATTTTGTAATGAGAAACTCAAAGACAGTGAAAAAAATGTTACTTGATTAGAAGAAGGCTTCCATGTAAGAACATATTATTTCTGCTATCATTGAGATAAATGTCAGTGGACAGTGAGGAAATGAAATGTTGAATATAGATTCAAGGAACAATAAATGAATAAGGCATCTCAAAACAGAGTAATAATGTAGAGAAAATATTGTAATAAAAATTGTATTATATTTAGTAATAAGTGTCAAGGAGGTGGAGGAAAAGACAATAATACATGTAAAAGAGAAAGGGAATAATTTGTAGATCAGGGACCTCAAAGGTGCCTATCCTTGGAAAGGGTGTGGGATGCTGCTTTCTATGAGGCAGAAGGGCACTAACTCAGAGGTTCTCACCTATGACCACTTGCTCAGCAGCTGTCACCTGGGGACTTGTTTGAAATGCAAACTCTTAAGGCTCTGTCTTAGCTTGGTTTGCGATAACAAATTTCCATAAACTAGAGGGCTTAGACCAAAAATATTTTTTCTCACAGTTTTGGAGGCTACAAGTTCAAGATCAGGGTGCTAGCATGAGCAAGTTCTTGGTGTGAGCCTTTTACCTTGTTAAGAGAGGGCTGCCTTCCTACTTACCTCTGGAAGTGGAGGGGTGGGTACCTGGAAATCTATGTTTTTACAAGCCCTTCCAGGTGTGTCTATTTTTTCCTTAATTTTGAGAACAAATGCATTTGATGTTAATTCTGAGGATATATTGATGTTTTCAAAAAGATAGTGTATCTTCAAAGCATTTGACA
>NW_028138678.1:0-72476 GCF_964270905.1 Leucopleurus acutus | reverse complement strand
TAAAGTCAAGTCTGACCTTTTTTATCCTTTGTGCTTTGTCTAATTTCACGTGCTCCTAGGGTCCCGCATGCAGAGGTTCCACACCCGGCACTTCAGACCAGATTTCCTGGTGCAGAATGGCTGGGTCGACACCTCAGCTCCTGGGGCCCAGTGCAGACTCCGAGATATAGAGCCTGAGCTGCAGCCAACCCGGCCCTTGAGAGCTCCGCCCCCTCCCTCCCACTGACTCTGACAGGATCTCTACACAGCAGCCCAGCCCACAGCCCACGGGGTAGTGCATGCTCTCACCTCTCCATTCTCTGATGAAAATATAAAGTTTCCTTTGCTTGGGAACCAAACTCAGTCTCGATCTGTTGGCCCCAATGACACTGGGCAGGGGGACCCTTGTTGGGGTCCACTCTGGAGGATCAGTAACAGAAATTGAGACTATTGTAACTTCAATGAACAGATGTGTGAGCCAAACTGTAGTTAACATAGAACAGTTTATAAGGCTCGGGTAAAATAAGATGTTTCTAACACTTCCATTTGATATTTCCATCACTTTATTATAAGCAAGTTCAGTGAGAAGGTTTGTCCTATTTGTCAGGTCAATATTAGAGAAATGAAGTGATTTCTTTCCAAGGATGTACATCTAATAATCTTGGTTAAAGCTTCAATCTTGTTTTAAATGCTTTTCCATTGAAAATGATACCTCTCTTTCAGCTCCCCCATTTCTGAGAAGTATAAAATCTTATAATTTATTATTACCAAAGGGGAAAGGTGGGAGGAGGGATAAATTAACAGTTTGGAATTAACACATACACACTGCTATGTATAAAATAGATCATCAACAAGGAACTACTGTATAGCACAGGGAACTACACTCAATATTGTGCAATAACCTATAAGGGGAAATAATCGGAAAAAGAATAGATATTTTTATTGACATCATCTATCAATGACAGTTAAAGTGTAACCTAAGGGAAGCCGGTGGTGAGTGCTTCTGACCCTGAAGACTTCAGTCATCTAAAGTTTGGACTCTGCCTACTTCCCAAGGCCCTTAATGAACATATGTGTAGCCGTAGCTTAAAAAACTCCCCAGTTTGGGTTTCGGGGAGACACTGATTTTGAAAAAGCCCTGGTGTTCTCCTTACATGAATGGGACTCTTCCTACTGCTAAAACATGTCTGTCACATCCAGAGGATGGTATACCGTCTGATCGGGAAGAGTTTGGAAAAGGCATCTCATCTCCTCATCTCCTGGTGCTCGGGTTCACCCCTCCAGCGTCTTTACTAACAGTCTCCCCACTTGGAGATGTCAACACTGTCAACATCCTGTTGCGTACAGTTTGGAATTTGTCCAGAGGATGAAGCGGAAGGATGAGGAACAATGAGAGACAAGTCCTAGGTGTTCAGACAGGCACATGTCACTCTAATTTCCAATCAGGAAGATGAATTGACCAAAGGCTAGGGTTGCCCATGGAAACAGTATAGGGCTTGAGGAAATCCCACTGCTTTGTGGCCAGTTCCCATAAACACAAGTTGAACAATGGAACTCAGGGGCAGTAAAATTCACGAAACTGCAGAGTTGAAAATATCTATCACTGAAAAATGTCTTGAGGAAAGTCAGAGAAAAGGATTGGCAAGCAAGGGAGAATGGCAGGAAAGGGATTTGAGGAGGTAGAAAGGACTCGCCATTAAGCACAAGAAAAGGGGCTGAACATTGCCGACATTGCAGTTGGCCAAAAAGGCTGTATGCGTTTTTTTCTGTATATATTCAAGAAAAGGGCATACACTTTTTTAGCCAACCAAACAGGTGGGCACTGGAAATCAATACTACAAAAGATATCACTTCGCATCAGTCAGAAGAGCCATCCTCATAAAGTGTAAACGCCAGAAATGCAGGACAGGGCAAGGAGAGGAGGGAGCCCTGTGAGGCTTATAGTGGAAATGTATATTGCCAACGGCCATTCTGGAGAACTGTATTGTGTTTACTAAAGCATCTAAAAAATGAGCTACAGAGCATAGGGCACTTGCACTCATGGGCGTATATCTTGGGAAAAACAAAAATCGAGAGGACACAGGCACCCCAATGTTTACTGCCTCTCTGTTTAAAAGATCCTCGACTAGGATATAACTTAAATGTCTCTGGAGGGAAAAAATGGATAGAGATGTGGTACTTATGTAGAGTGGAATATTACTCAGCCTGGAAATCAATGAAATATGGCCAGTTGTAACAACTCCGGAGGAGTTACGTATGATCATTCTAAGTGACATAAATATGTAGAAAACACGTGTAAGGCTGCTAAACGGGAAAGGTGGGGAGGGGTGAGGCATCATCCAGGAGGTTGAAATTAGCAAAGATACCATTCCAAATACCAAACTGATAATCAACAAGGCCTACACGGTAACTAAAAGAACTGCACTCAGCACACTCAAGTCACCGGAAAAGAATATCTATGACTGGTAAGAATCTAAAAAAGAAATTATTGATGTCTCTCTGTACGTGAATCAAGTAGATGTACAGCAGCAAGAAACAGAGCTTTGAAAATCAGCTGTAAACAACATAGTAATAAATTGAAAAAAATAAACGACAGAGAGACAGAGAAAACCTCTTACAACTTTTCCTCAGGGACGGTGATGCAACATGGATTGAACACATCTAGACCCACAGCAGGATGAGACATAAGGCTGGAAACTGTTCGCACTAAGAGAAATGTGGGGTTGGGTGAGGAAATGCACACCCTTTAAAGTAATACTACCTGGTACCCATTCAATGGGTCCCAAATCTGCAGGTTCAAGGAATCTTCCTACAGCTAAAACATGCATGGAAAACCCAGAGGACTGTACACCATGTGATCGGGAGATGTGTCTAAAATGCACCTCATTTATCCTCTCCTGGTGCTCCTGTTCATCATTCCAGCCACGTTACTTAGAATCTCCCCACTTAGAGAATCAGCACATTTAAACTTCTGTTTCACACATTTTGCAAATTGTGAGGAGGATGAACGGGAACAGGGGGAAACAATGAGAGAATAGTTGTAGGGGTTTGGACGGGCACATGTCACTCTAATTTCCCATTAAGAATAAGAATTAAAAAAAGGCTCATCCCGCCTCGCCGGAGCCAAAATAGGGCCTGAAGCAATCCTGCAGTTTTGAGGCCAGCTCACAAAAGAGCAACTTAAAAAATGGAGCTCAGGGTCACTGCAATTCACAAACCTGCAGAGTTATAAATGAAAACTAACGTCCAAAAATATGTTGAGGTAAGGCAAAGAAGAGGATCTGAATGCAAGACAGAATTGCAAGAAACAGATTTCAAGAGATAGATTGGACTCGCCTTTAAAGCACATGAAAAGCGGCAGAATTTCGACAATGATGCAGTTGGCCCAAAAGGGAGTATGCGTTTTTTCCTGAATATATCCAGGAAAAAACGCATACGCACTTTATGGGCAACCAAGCAAGCAAGCAAT
Organism: Leucopleurus acutus; assembly: GCF_964270905.1. Classification (NCBI taxonomy): domain Eukaryota; kingdom Metazoa; phylum Chordata; class Mammalia; order Artiodactyla; family Delphinidae; genus Leucopleurus; species Leucopleurus acutus. The sequence continues at coordinate 69,028 of NW_028138678.1, read as the reverse complement.
GCAAATGTGCACAACAAAGAAGTCTCATTTCCCACCGGTCAAAAGGGCCATCCGAAAAAATTGTAAAAACCAGAAATGCAGGACAGGCCATGGAGAACAGGGAGCCTTTATACGCTGATGGACAGTGTGTGAACTGCCGAGAGCCACTCTGGAGAAGTGTATGGTGGTTCCTAAATCATCTAAAAAACAGAGCGACAGAGCATAGGGCACTTCCAATCACGGGAGTATATCTAGGGAAGTCTAAAAATCAACAAGACACAAGCACACCACAGTTTAGGGCTACTCTGTTTACAAGAACCTCAACTTCAGTACACCTTAAATATCCCAGGAAAGAGAACAATGGATAAAGAAAATGTGGTACTTATGTACAATGGAATATCTCTTCACCATGAAATCAATGTAATAAGGCTAGTAGAAGGATAAAGAGTGGATTGAGGTCCGATAATACTACTTGAAATAAGTCAAACAGAAAAAGAAACATATCATAAGATATCACTTATAGAGGGAGGATAAATATGGCTGCACAAAAAATGAATGACAAAACAGAACAGTGTCTCACATTTAGAAAACACACTTATGTCAGCTTAAGGGGAAAGGAGAGGTGGGGTGATGCATAAAACCAGAGTTTGAAATTAGCACAGATACCGTTCAATAAACCAAATAGGTATCAGACAAGATCTACACCTTGCTCAATGAACTGGCCTCAACACACCCTATACACCACAGAGAAATATATCTGAGTAATAAGAATCTTAAAACCCATGTATTGATATATCTCCATAAGGGAATCAAGTGTGCGCAGAGCGGCACAAACCCAGCAGTGAAAATGAGCTAAACCCCATTATAGAAATAAATTTTAAAACCAAAACGCAGAAACAATGAAAGAGAGAAAAATTCTTACAAAATTCGCTCAGGGGCTGTGATGCAACCTGGAATGACCACATATAAACCCACAGCTGGATAAGACATAAGGCTGGACACTTGGGGCTGAAAGGATTGGAGAGCTTTGGTGAGCAACTGCCGAAAGTTTAATGCAATACTTCATGCTACTTATTCCAAGGGTCCCAACACTCCAAGTTGAAAGGAATCTTCCTACAGCTAAACCATGCATGGGAAATCCAGCAGATGGTATACCATATGATCGGGAAAGGTTTCTAAAATGCACCTCATTTTCCTCTCCTGGGGCTCCGGATCAACATTCCAGCCACTTTACTAACAACATCTCCACATGGAGAGTCAATGCCTTTAAGTTCCGGTATCGCACAGTCTGCAGTTAGTGCGGAGGATGAATGGGAATAGGGGGAACCAGTGAGAAAATAGCTGTAGCGGTTTCAATGGGCACATGTCACTCTAATTTCACATCAGGAAGAAGAATTAACCAAAGGCAGAGCAAGGCGCCCCAGAAGAAGAATAGGGCCTGAAGAAATCCTGTGGATATGAGGCAAGATCACAAAACTAAGAGCTGAAAAATGGAGCTAAGGGCCACTGCAATTGAAAAACCTGCAGAGTTATAAAGGCCAACTATTTTCCAAACGTATATTGAGGTAAGGCTATGAAGAGGAACTGAGAGCAAGGCAGAACTGCAGGAAACCGATTTCAGGAGGTAGACTGGAATTGCACTGAAAACATATGAAAAGACTCAGAACGTCGACAATGATGCACTTGGCCAAAAAGGGCGTATGCGTTCTTTCCTGAATATATTCAGGAAGAAACGCATACGCCCTTTCTGGCCAACCAAGCAAGCTCGCAAAGGAAATCTGCACTACAATGAAGTCTCACTGCCCCCCGGTCAAAGGGCCTTCTGAAAAAAGTGTAAAATCCAGAAAGGCAGGACAGGCCATGGAGAACTGGGAGCCTTGTTATGCTGATGGGCGAGATGTAAATGGCCAACAGCCACTCTGGAGAAGTGTATGGTGTTTCCTGAAACATCCAAAAAACTAAGCAACAGAGCCTAGGGCACTTCCACTTATGGTCCTATAGCTTAGGGAAATTAAAATCAAAAAGACACAGCCACCCCAAAGTTTGGGATGGCTCTGTTTACAAGAACCTCGTTTACGGTACAAGTTAAATATCGCAAAAAGTGAAAAATGGATAAAGAAGTTGTGGTACTTACGTACAATGCAATATCACTCAGCAATGAAATCTATGTCATCAGGCCCGGAGCAGCATAATGAGTGGATTCAGGTACGATGATTCTAAGTGAAATTAGTCACACAGAAAAAGAAACATCATAAGATATCACTACTACACGGAATGTAAACTTGGCTACACAGGAACTGAATTACAAAACAGAACAGGGTCAAAAATGTAGAAAACCAACTTATGCTTGCTTAAGGGGAAAGCCGATATGGGGTGCTGCATGAAACCAGAGATTAAAATTGGCACAGATACCGTTCCATAAGCCAAAAATATAATAGACAAAAGGTACTCCTTGCTCAACGAAGTGGACTCAACACCCTATATTAAACGCCTAGGAATATACCTGACTAGTAAGAATCTACATGACTAGTAAGAATCTTAAAACCTATAGATTTATATGTCTCCGAAAGAGAATCAAGCGTGTGTACAGCGGCATAAACGCAGCAGTGATAGGATTGGTGAGGTTCGGTGAGCAAATGCAGACCCTTTGAAGTCATATTGCATGGTACCCATTCCATGGGTCTCAACTCTCCAGGTTTAAGGGATTCTTCCTTCAGCTAAAACATGCATGTGGAACCCAGAGTATGATCCACCGTGTGATTGGGAAACGTGTTCAAATGTGTCTCAGTTTTCGTCCCCTGGTACTCGGGTGCAACATTCCAGACGCTTTACTAACACTCTCCCCACTTGGAGAGTCAGTGCCTTTAACCTCCTGTATGGCCCAATTTGCAATTTCTGTGGAAAATGAACAGGAATAGGGAGAACCAATGAGAGATTAGGTGGAGGTGTCTGGACGGGCAAATTTAACTCTCATTTCCCACCAGGAAGAGGAATTAACCAAAGGCTCAGCGTGCCATGCCGGAACCACACTAGGACCAGAAGCAATCCTGCGGTGTTGCGGCCAGCTCACAAGAAAGCGAGTTGAAGAAAGGAGCTCAGGGGCACTGTAATTCACAAACCTGCAGAGTTATAAAGGACAGCTATCTTCCAAAAATATATTGAAGTAAGGCTGCCCAGAGGAGTTGAAAGGGGGGCAGAATTGCAGGAAACCGATTTCAGGAGGTAGACTGGAATTGCATGTAAAGCATAGGAAAAGAGGCAGAACGTCCACAATGATGCACTTGGCCAAAAAGGGCGTATGCGTTTTTTCCTGAATATATTCAGGAAAAAACGCATACGCCCATTTTGGCCAACCAAGCAAGCTTGCAAAGGAAATCTGCACTACAATGAAGTCTCACTGCCCCCCGGTCAAAAGGGCCATCTGAAAAAAGTGTAAAATCCAGAAAGGCAGGACAGGCCATGGAGAACTGGGAGCCTAGTTATGCTGATGGGCGGGATGTAAATTGCCAGCAGCCACTCTGGAGAAGTGTATGGTGTTTCCTGAAACATCCAAAAAACAAAGCAACAGAGCCTAGGGCACTTCCACTTATGGTCCTATAGCTTAGGGAAATTAAAATCAAAAAGACACAGCCACCCCAAAGTTTGGGACGGCTCTGTTTACAAGAACCTCGTTTACGGTACAAGTTCAATATCACAGAAAGCGAAAAATGGATAAAGAAATTGTGGTACTTACGTACAATGCAATATCACTCAGCAATGAAATCTATGTCATCAGGCCCGTAGCAGCATAATGAGTGGATTCAGGTACGATGATTCTAAGTGAAATTAGTCACACAGAAAAATAAACATCATAAGATATCACTAATACACGGAATGTAAACTTGGCTACACAAGAACTGAATTACAAAACAGAACAGGGTGTCAAATGTAGAAAACCAACTTATGCTTGCTTAAGGGGACGGGTGAGTTGGGGTGCTGCATAAAACCAGAGATTGAAATGAGCACAGATACCGTTCCATAAGCCAAATATGTAATAGACAAGAGCTACTCCTTGCTCAACGAAGTGGACTCAACACCCCATATTAAACGCCTAAGAATATACCTGACTAGTAAGAATCTACCTGACTAGTAAGAATCTTAAAACCTATGGATTTATATGTCTCCGAAAGAGAATCAAGTGTGTGTACAGCGGCATAAACGCAGCAGTGATAGGATTGGTGAGGTTCGGTGAGCAAATGCAGACCCTTTGAAGACATATTGCATGGTACCCATTCCATGGGTCTCAACTCTCCATGTTTAAGGGATTCTTCCTTCAGCTAAAACATGCATGTGGAACCCAGAGTATGATCCACCATGTGGTCGGAAAACGTGTTCAAATGTGTCTCAGTTTTCGTCCCCTGGTACTCGGGTGCAACATTCCAGACGCTTTACTAACACTCTCCCCACTTGGAGAGTCAGTGCCTTTAACCTCCTGTTTGGCCCAGTTAGCAATTTCTGCGGAAGATGAACAGGAATAGGGAGAACCAATGAGAGATTAGGTGGAGGTGTCCGGACGGGCCAATTTAACTCTCATTTCCCACCAGGAAGAGGAATTAACCAAAGGCTCAGCATGCCGTGCCGGAACCAAACTAGGGCCTGAAGCAATCCTGCGGTGTTGCGGCCAGCTCACAAGAAAGCGAGTTGAAGAAAGGAGCTCAGGGGCACTGTAATTCACAAACCTGCAGAGTTATAAATGACAGCTATCTTCCAAAAATATATTGAATTAGGATGCCAAGAGGAGTTGAAAGCAGGGCAGAATTGCAGGAAACCGATTTCAGGAGGTAGACTGGAATTGCATGTAAAGCATAGGAAAAGAGGCAGAACGTCCACAATGATGCACTTGGCCAAAAAGGGCGTATGCGTTTTTTCCTGAATATATTCAGGAAAAAACGCATACGCCCTTTTTGGCCAACCAAGCAAGCTTGCAAAGGAAACCTGCACTACAATGAAGTCTCACTGCCCCCCGGTCAAAAGGGCCATCTGAAAAAAGTGTAAAATCCAGAAAGGCAGGACAGGCCATGGAGAACTGGGAGCCTAGTTATGCTGATGGGCGGGATGTAAATTGCCAGCAGCCACTCTGGAGAAGTGTATGGTGTTTCCTGAAACATCCAAAAAACAAAGCAACAGAGCCTAGGGCACTTCCACTTATGGTCCTATAGCTTAGGGAAATTAAAATCAAAAAGACACAGCCACCCCAAAGTTTGGGACGGCTCTGTTTACAAGAACCTCGTTTACGGTACAAGTTCAATATCACAGAAAGCGAAAAATGGATAAAGAAATTGTGGTACTTACGTACAATGCAATATCACTCAGCAATGAAATCTATGTCATCAGGCCCATAGCAGCATAATGAGTGGATTCAGGTACGATGATTCTAAGTGAAATTAGTCACACAGAAAAAGAAACATCATAAGATATCACTAATACACGGAATGTAAACTTGGCTACACAAGAACTGAATTACAAAACAGAACAGGGTGTCAAATGTAGAAAACCAACTTATGCTTGCTTAAGGGGACGGGTGAGTTGGGGTGCTGCATAAAACCAGAGATTGAAATTAGCACAGATACCGTTCCATAAGCCAAATATGTAATAGACAAGAGCTACTCCTTGCTCAACGAAGTGGACTCAACACACCATATTAAACGCCTAAGAATATACCTGACTAGTAAGAATCTACCTGACTAGTAAGAATCTTAAAACCTATGGATTTATATGTCTCCGAAAGAGAATCAAGTGTGTGTACAGCGGCATAAACGCAGCAGTGATAGGATTGGTGAGGTTCGGTGAGCAAATGCAGACCCTTTGAAGACATATTGCATGGTACCCATTCCATGGGTCTCAACTCTCCATGTTTAAGGGATTCTTCCTTCAGCTAAAACATGCATGTGGAACCCAGAGTATGATCCACCATGTGGTCGGAAAACGTGTTCAAATGTGTCTCAGTTTTCGTCCCCTGGTACTCGGGTGCAACATTCCAGACGCTTTACTAACACTCTCCCCACTTGGAGAGTCAGTGCCTTTAACCTCCTGTTTGGCCCAGTTAGCAATTTCTGCGGAAGATGAACAGGAATAGGGAGAACCAATGAGAGATTAGGTGGAGGTGTCCGGACGGGCCAATTTAACTCTCATTTCCCACCAGGAAGAGGAATTAACCAAAGGCTCAGCATGCCGTGCCGGAACCAAACTAGGGCCTGAAGCAATCCTGCGGTGTTGCGGCCAGCTCACAAGAAAGCGAGTTGAAGAAAGGAGCTCAGGGGCACTGTAATTCACAAACCTGCAGAGTTATAAATGACAGCTATCTTCCAAAAATATATTGAATTAGGATGCCAAGAGGAGTTGAAAGCAGGGCAGAATTGCAGGAAACCGATTTCAGGAGGTAGACTGGAATTGCATGTAAAGCATAGGAAAAGAGGCAGAACGTCCACAATGATGCACTTGGCCAAAAAGGGCATATGAGTTTTTTCCTGAATATATTCAGGAAAAAACGCATACGCCCTTTTTGGCCAACCAAGCAAGCTTGCAAAGGAAATCTGCACTACAATGAAGTCTCACTTCCCCCCGGTCAAAAGGGCCATCTGAAAAAAGTGTAAAATCCAGAAAGGCAGGACAGGCCATGGAGAACTGGGAGCCTAGTTATGCTGATGGGCGGGATGTAAATTGCCAGCAGCCACTCTGGAGAAGTGTATGGTGTTTCCTGAAACATCCAAAAAACAAAGCAACAGAGCCTAGGGCACTTCCACTTATGGTCCTATAGCTTAGGGAAATTAAAATCAAAAAGACACAGCCACCCCAAAGTTTGGGACGGCTCTGTTTACAAGAACCTCGTTTACGGTACAAGTTCAATATCACAGAAAGCGAAAAATGGATAAAGAAATTGTGGTACTTACGTACAATGCAATATCACTCAGCAATGAAATCTATGTCATCAGGCCCGTAGCAGCATAATGAGTGGATTCAGGTATGATGATTCTAAGTGAAATTAGTCACACAGAAAAAGAAACATCATAAGATATCACTAATACACGGAATGTAAACTTGGCTACACAAGAACTGAATTACAAAACAGAACATGGTGTCAAATGTAGAAAACCAACTTATGCTTGCTTAAGGGGACGGGTGAGTTGGGTTGCTGCATAAAACCAGTGATTGAAATGAGCACAGATACCGTTCCATAAGCCAAATATGTAATAGACAAGAGCTACTCCTTGCTCAACGAAGTGGACTCAACACCCCATATTAAACGCCTAAGAATATACCTGACTAGTAAGAATCTACCTGACTAGTAAGAATCTTAAAACCTATGGATTTATATGTCTCCGAAAGAGAATCAAGCGTGTGTACAGCGGCATAAACGCAGCAGTGATAGGATTGGTGAGGTTCGGTGAGCAAATGCAGACCCTTTGAAGTCATATTGCATGGTACCCATTCCATGGGTCTCAACTCTCCATGTTTAAGGGATTCTTCCTTCAGCTAAAACATGCATGTGGAACCCAGAGTATGATCCACCATGTGGTCGGAAAACGTGTTCAAATGTGTCTCAGTTTTCGTCCCCTGGTACTCGGGTGCAACATTCCAGACGCTTTACTAACACTCTCCCCACTTGGAGAGTCAGTGCCTTTAACCTCCTGTTTGGCCCAGTTAGCAATTTCTGCGGAAGATGAACAGGAATAGGGAGAACCAATGAGAGACTAGGTGGAGGTGTCCGGACGGGCCAATTTAACTCTCATTTCCCACCAGGAAGAGGAATTAACCAAAGGCTCAGCATGCCGTGCCGGAACCAAACTAGGGCCTGAAGCAATCCTGCGGTGTTGCGGCCAGCTCACAAGAAAGCGAGTTGAAGAAAGGAGCTCAGGGGCACTGTAATTCACAAACCTGCAGAGTTATAAATGACAGCTATCTTCCAAAAATATATTGAATTAGGATGCCAAGAGGAGTTGAAAGCAGGGCAGAATTGCAGGAAACCGATTTCAGGAGGTAGACTGGAATTGCATGTAAAGCATAGGAAAAGAGGCAGAACGTCCACAATGATGCACTTGGCCAAAAAGGGCGTATGCGTTTTTTCCTGAATATATATATTCAGGAATATATATTTCCTGAATATATATTCAGGAAAAAACGCATACGCCCTTTTTGGCCAACCAAGCAAGCTTGCAAAGGAAATCTGCACTACAATGAAGTCTCACTGCCCCCCGGTCAAAAGGGCCATCTGAAAAAAGTGTAATATCCAGAAAGGCAGGACAGGCCATGGAGAACTGGGAGCCTAGTTATGCTGATGGGCGGGATGTAAATTGCCAGCAGCCACTCTGGAGAAGTGTATGGTGTTTCCTGAAACATCCAAAAAACAAAGCAACAGAGCCTAGGGCACTTCCACTTATGGTCCTATAGCTTAGGGAAATTAAAATCAAAAAGACACAGCCACCCCAAAGTTTGGGATGGCTCTGTTTACAAGAACCTCGTTTACGGTACAAGTTCAATATCACAGAAAGCGAAAAATGGATAAAGAAATTGTGGTACTTACGTACAATGCAATATCACTCAGCAATGAAATCTATGTCAACAGGCCCGTAGCAGCATAATGAGTGGATTCAGGTACGATGATTCTAAGTGAAATTAGTCACACAGAAAAAGAAACATCATAAGATATCACTAATACACGGAATGTAAACTTGGCTACACAAGAACTGAATTACAAAACAGAACAGGGTGTCAAATGTAGAAAACCAACTTATGCTTGCTTAAGGGGACGGGTGAGTTGGGGTGCTGCATAAAACCAGAGATTGAAATTAGCACAGATACCGTTCCATAAGCCAAATATGTAATAGACAAGAGCTACTCCTTGCTCAACGAAGTGGACTCAACACTCCATATTAAACGCCTAAGAATATACCTGACTAGTAAGAATCTTAAAACCTATGGATTTATATGTCTCCGAAAGAGAATCAAGCGTGTGTACAGTGGCATAAACGCAGCAGTGATAGGATTGCTGAGGTTCGGTGAGCAAATGCAGACCCTTTGAAGTCATATTGCATGGTACCCATTCCATGGGTCTCAACTCTCCAGGTTTAATGGATTCTTCCTTCAGCTAAAACATGCATGTGGAACCCAGAGTATGATCCACCGTGTGATCGGGAAACGTGTTCAAATGTGTCTCAGTTTTCGTCCCCTGGTACTCGGGTGCAACATTCCAGACGCTTTACTAACACTCTCCCCACTTGGAGAGTCAGTGCCTTTAACCTCCTGTTTGGCCCAGTTTGCAATTTCTGTGGAAGATGAACAGGAATAGGGAGAACCAATGAGAGACTAGGTGGAGGTGTCCGGACGGGCCAATTTAACTCTCATTTCCCACCAGGAAGAGGAATTAACCAAAGGCTCAGCATGCCGTGCCGGAACCAAACTAGGGCCTGAAGCAATCCTGCGGTGTTGCGGCCAGCTCACAAGAAAGCGAGTTGAAGAAAGGAGCTCAGGGGCACTGTAATTCACAAACCTGCAGAGTTATAAATGACAGCTATCTTCCAAAAATATATTGAAGTAAGGCTGCCAAGAGGAGTTGAAAGCGGGGCAGAATTGCAGGAAACCGATTTCAGGAGGTAGACTGGAATTGCATGTAAAGCATAGGAAAAGAGGCAGAACGTCCACAATGATGCACTTGGCCAAAAAGGGCGTATGCGTTTTTTCCTGAATATATATTCAGGAAATATATATTCCTGAATATATATATTCAGGAAAAAACGCATACGCCCTTTTTGGCCAACCAAGCAAGCTTGCAAAGGAAATCTGCACTACAATGAAGTCTCACTGCCCCCCGGTCTAAAGGGCCATCTGAAAAAAGTGTAAAATCCAGAAAGGCAGGACAGGCCATGGAGAACTGGGAGCCTAGTTATGCTGATGGGCGGGATGTAAATTGCCAGCAGCCACTCTGGAGAAGTGTATGGTGTTTCCTGAAACATCCAAAAAACAAAGCAACAGAGCCTAGGGCACTTCCACTTATGGTCCTATAGCTTAGGGAAATTAAAATCAAAAAGACACAGCCACCCCAAAGTTTGGGATGGCTCTGTTTACAAGAACCTCGTTTACGGTACAAGTTCAATATCACAGAAAGCGAAAAATGGATAAAGAAATTGTGGTACTTACGTACAATGCAATATCACTCAGCAATGAAATCTATGTCAACAGGCCCGTAGCAGCATAATGAGTGGATTCAGGTACGATGATTCTAAGTGAAATTAGTCACACAGAAAAAGAAACATCATAAGATATCACTAATACACGGAATGTAAACTTGGCTACACAAGAACTGAATTACAAAACAGAACAGGGTGTCAAATGTAGAAAACCAACTTATGCTTGCTTAAGGGGACGGGTGAGTTGGGGTGCTGCATAAAACCAGAGATTGAAATTAGCACAGATACCGTTCCATAAGCCAAATATGTAATAGACAAGAGCTACTCCTTGCTCAACGAAGTGGACTCAACACTCCATATTAAACGCCTAAGAATATACCTGACTAGTAAGAATCTACCTGACTAGTAAGAATCTTAAAACCTATGGATTTATATGTCTCCGAAAGAGAATCAAGCGTGTGTACAGCGGCATAAACGCAGCAGTGATAGGATTGGTGAGGTTCGGTGAGCAAATGCAGACCCTTTGAAGTCATATTGCATGGTACCCATTCCATGGGTCTCAACTCTCCTTGTTTAAGGGATTCTTCCTTCAGCTAAAACATGCATGTGGAACCCAAAGTATGATCCACCATGTGGTCGGAAAACGTGTTCAAATGTGTCTCAGTTTTGGTCCCCTGGTACTCGGGTGCAACATTCCAGACGCTTTACTAACACTCTCCCCACTTGGAGAGTCAGTGCCTTTAACCTCCTGTTTGGCCCAGTTAGCAATTTCTGCGGAAGATGAACAGGAATAGGGAGAACCAATGAGAGATTAGGTGGAGGTGTCCGGACGGGCCAATTTAACTCTCATTTCCCACCAGGAAGAGGAATTAACCAAAGGCTCAGCATGCCGTGCCGGATCCAAACTAGGGCCTGAAGCAATCCTGCGGTGTTGCGGCCAGCTCACAAGAAAGCGAGTTGAAGAAAGGAGCTCAGGGGCACTGTAATTCACAAACCTGCAGAGTTATAAATGACAGCTATCTTCCAAAAATATATTGAATTAGGATGCCAAGAGGAGTTGAAAGCAGGGCAGAATTGCAGGAAACCGATTTCAGGAGGTAGACTGGAATTGCATGTAAAGCATAGGAAAAGAGGCAGAACGTCCACAATGATGCACTTGGCCAAAAAGGGCGTATGCGTTTTTTCCTGAATATATATATTCAGGAATATATATTTCCTGAATATATATTCAGGAAAAAACGCATACGCCCTTTTTGGCCAACCAAGCAAGCTTGCAAAGGAAATCTGCACTACAATGAAGTCTCACTGCCCCCCGGTCAAAAGGGCCATCTGAAAAAAGTGTAATATCCAGAAAGGCAGGACAGGCCATGGAGAACTGGGAGCCTAGTTATGCTGATGGGCGGGATGTAAATTGCCAGCAGCCACTCTGGAGAAGTGTATGGTGTTTCCTGAAACATCCAAAAAACAAAGCAACAGAGCCTAGGGCACTTCCACTTATGGTCCTATAGCTTAGGGAAATTAAAATCAAAAAGACACAGCCACCCCAAAGTTTGGGATGGCTCTGTTTACAAGAACCTCGTTTACGGTACAAGTTCAATATCACAGAAAGCGAAAAATGGATAAAGAAATTGTGGTACTTACGTACAATGCAATATCACTCAGCAATGAAATCTATGTCAACAGGCCCGTAGCAGCATAATGAGTGGATTCAGGTACGATGATTCTAAGTGAAATTAGTCACACAGAAAAAGAAACATCATAAGATATCACTAATACACGGAATGTAAACTTGGCTACACAAGAACTGAATTACAAAACAGAACAGGGTGTCAAATGTAGAAAACCAACTTATGCTTGCTTAAGGGGACGGGTGAGTTGGGGTGCTGCATAAAACCAGAGATTGAAATTAGCACAGATACCGTTCCATAAGCCAAATATGTAATAGACAAGAGCTACTCCTTGCTCAACGAAGTGGACTCAACACTCCATATTAAACGCCTAAGAATATACCTGACTAGTAAGAATCTTAAAACCTATGGATTTATATGTCTCCGAAAGAGAATCAAGCGTGTGTACAGTGGCATAAACGCAGCAGTGATAGGATTGCTGAGGTTCGGTGAGCAAATGCAGACCCTTTGAAGTCATATTGCATGGTACCCATTCCATGGGTCTCAACTCTCCAGGTTTAATGGATTCTTCCTTCAGCTAAAACATGCATGTGGAACCCAGAGTATGATCCACCGTGTGATCGGGAAACGTGTTCAAATGTGTCTCAGTTTTCGTCCCCTGGTACTCGGGTGCAACATTCCAGACGCTTTACTAACACTCTCCCCACTTGGAGAGTCAGTGCCTTTAACCTCCTGTTTGGCCCAGTTTGCAATTTCTGTGGAAGATGAACAGGAATAGGGAGAACCAATGAGAGACTAGGTGGAGGTGTCCGGACGGGCCAATTTAACTCTCATTTCCCACCAGGAAGAGGAATTAACCAAAGGCTCAGCATGCCGTGCCGGAACCAAACTAGGGCCTGAAGCAATCCTGCGGTGTTGCGGCCAGCTCACAAGAAAGCGAGTTGAAGAAAGGAGCTCAGGGGCACTGTAATTCACAAACCTGCAGAGTTATAAATGACAGCTATCTTCCAAAAATATATTGAAGTAAGGCTGCCAAGAGGAGTTGAAAGCGGGGCAGAATTGCAGGAAACCGATTTCAGGAGGTAGACTGGAATTGCATGTAAAGCATAGGAAAAGAGGCAGAACGTCCACAATGATGCACTTGGCCAAAAAGGGCGTATGCGTTTTTTCCTGAATATATATTCAGGAAATATATATTCCTGAATATATATATTCAGGAAAAAACGCATACGCCCTTTTTGGCCAACCAAGCAAGCTTGCAAAGGAAATCTGCACTACAATGAAGTCTCACTGCCCCCCGGTCTAAAGGGCCATCTGAAAAAAGTGTAAAATCCAGAAAGGCAGGACAGGCCATGGAGAACTGGGAGCCTAGTTATGCTGATGGGCGGGATGTAAATTGCCAGCAGCCACTCTGGAGAAGTGTATGGTGTTTCCTGAAACATCCAAAAAACAAAGCAACAGAGCCTAGGGCACTTCCACTTATGGTCCTATAGCTTAGGGAAATTAAAATCAAAAAGACACAGCCACCCCAAAGTTTGGGATGGCTCTGTTTACAAGAACCTCGTTTACGGTACAAGTTCAATATCACAGAAAGCGAAAAATGGATAAAGAAATTGTGGTACTTACGTACAATGCAATATCACTCAGCAATGAAATCTATGTCAACAGGCCCGTAGCAGCATAATGAGTGGATTCAGGTACGATGATTCTAAGTGAAATTAGTCACACAGAAAAAGAAACATCATAAGATATCACTAATACACGGAATGTAAACTTGGCTACACAAGAACTGAATTACAAAACAGAACAGGGTGTCAAATGTAGAAAACCAACTTATGCTTGCTTAAGGGGACGGGTGAGTTGGGGTGCTGCATAAAACCAGAGATTGAAATTAGCACAGATACCGTTCCATAAGCCAAATATGTAATAGACAAGAGCTACTCCTTGCTCAACGAAGTGGACTCAACACTCCATATTAAACGCCTAAGAATATACCTGACTAGTAAGAATCTACCTGACTAGTAAGAATCTTAAAACCTATGGATTTATATGTCTCCGAAAGAGAATCAAGCGTGTGTACAGCGGCATAAACGCAGCAGTGATAGGATTGGTGAGGTTCGGTGAGCAAATGCAGACCCTTTGAAGTCATATTGCATGGTACCCATTCCATGGGTCTCAACTCTCCTTGTTTAAGGGATTCTTCCTTCAGCTAAAACATGCATGTGGAACCCAAAGTATGATCCACCATGTGGTCGGAAAACGTGTTCAAATGTGTCTCAGTTTTGGTCCCCTGGTACTCGGGTGCAACATTCCAGACGCTTTACTAACACTCTCCCCACTTGGAGAGTCAGTGCCTTTAACCTCCTGTTTGGCCCAGTTAGCAATTTCTGCGGAAGATGAACAGGAATAGGGAGAACCAATGAGAGATTAGGTGGAGGTGTCCGGACGGGCCAATTTAACTCTCATTTCCCACCAGGAAGAGGAATTAACCAAAGGCTCAGCATGCCGTGCCGGATCCAAACTAGGGCCTGAAGCAATCCTGCGGTGTTGCGGCCAGCTCACAAGAAAGCGAGTTGAAGAAAGGAGCTCAGGGGCACTGTAATTCACAAACCTGCAGAGTTATAAATGACAGCTATCTTCCAAAAATATATTGAATTAGGATGCCAAGAGGAGCTGAAAGCAGGGCAGAATTGCAGGAATCCGATTTCAGGAGGTAGACTGGAATTGCATGTAAAGCATAGGAAAAGAGGCAGAACGTCCACAATGATGCACTTGGCCAAAAAGGGCGTATGCGTTTTTTCCTGAATATATTCAGGAAAAAACGCATACGCCCTTTTTGGCCAACCAAGCAAGCTTGCAAAGGAAATCTGCACTACAATGAAGTCTCACTTCCCCCCGGTCAAAAGGGCCATCTGAAAAAAGTGTAAAATCCAGAAAGGCAGGACAGGCCATGGAGAACTGGGAGCCTAGTTATGCTGATGGGCGGGATGTAAATTGCCAGCAGCCACTCTGGAGAAGTGTATGGTGTTTCCTGAAACATCCAAAAAACAAAGCAACAGAGCCTAGGGCACTTCCACTTATGGTCCTATAGCTTAGGGAAATTAAAATCAAAAAGACACAGCCACCCCAAAGTTTGGGACGGCTCTGTTTACAAGAACCTCGTTTACGGTACAAGTTCAATATCACAGAAAGCGAAAAATGGATAAAGAAATTGTGGTACTTACGTACAATGCAATATCACTCAGCAATGAAATCTATGTCATCAGGCCCGTAGCAGCATAATGAGTGGATTCAGGTATGATGATTCTAAGTGAAATTAGTCACACAGAAAAAGAAACATCATAAGATATCACTAATACACGGAATGTAAACTTGGCTACACAAGAACTGAATTACAAAACAGAACATGGTGTCAAATGTAGAAAACCAACTTATGCTTGCTTAAGGGGACGGGTGAGTTGGGGTGCTGCATAAAACCAGTGATTGAAATGAGCACAGATACCGTTCCATAAGCCAAATATGTAATAGACAAGAGCTACTCCTTGCTCAACGAAGTGGACTCAACACCCCATATTAAACGCCTAAGAATATACCTGACTAGTAAGAATCTACCTGACTAGTAAGAATCTTAAAACCTATGGATTTATATGTCTCCGAAAGAGAATCAAGCGTGTGTACAGCGGCATAAACGCAGCAGTGATAGGATTGGTGAGGTTCGGTGAGCAAATGCAGACCCTTTGAAGTCATATTGCATGGTACCCATTCCATGGGTCTCAACTCTCCATGTTTAAGGGATTCTTCCTTCAGCTAAAACATGCATGTGGAACCCAGAGTATGATCCACCATGTGGTCGGAAAACGTGTTCAAATGTGTCTCAGTTTTCGTCCCCTGGTACTCGGGTGCAACATTCCAGACGCTTTACTAACACTCTCCCCACTTGGAGAGTCAGTGCCTTTAACCTCCTGTTTGGCCCAGTTAGCAATTTCTGCGGAAGATGAACAGGAATAGGGAGAACCAATGAGAGACTAGGTGGAGGTGTCCGGACGGGCCAATTTAACTCTCATTTCCCACCAGGAAGAGGAATTAACCAAAGGCTCAGCATGCCGTGCCGGAACCAAACTAGGGCCTGAAGCAATCCTGCGGTGTTGCGGCCAGCTCACAAGAAAGCGAGTTGAAGAAAGGAGCTCAGGGGCACTGTAATTCACAAACCTGCAGAGTTATAAATGACAGCTATCTTCCAAAAATATATTGAATTAGGATGCCAAGAGGAGTTGAAAGCAGGGCAGAATTGCAGGAAACCGATTTCAGGAGGTAGACTGGAATTGCATGTAAAGCATAGGAAAAGAGGCAGAACGTCCACAATGATGCACTTGGCCAAAAAGGGCGTATGCGTTTTTTCCTGAATATATATATTCAGGAATATATATTTCCTGAATATATATTCAGGAAAAAACGCATACGCCCTTTTTGGCCAACCAAGCAAGCTTGCAAAGGAAATCTGCACTACAATGAAGTCTCACTGCCCCCCGGTCAAAAGGGCCATCTGAAAAAAGTGTAAAATCCAGAAAGGCAGGACAGGCCATGGAGAACTGGGAGCCTAGTTATGCTGATGGGCGGGATGTAAATTGCCAGCAGCCACTCTGGAGAAGTGTATGGTGTTTCCTGAAACATCCAAAAAACAAAGCAACAGAGCCTAGGGCACTTCCACTTATGGTCCTATAGCTTAGGGAAATTAAAATCAAAAAGACACAGCCACCCCAAAGTTTGGGATGGCTCTGTTTACAAGAACCTCGTTTACGGTACAAGTTCAATATCACAGAAAGCGAAAAATGGATAAAGAAATTGTGGTACTTACGTACAATGCAATATCACTCAGCAATGAAATCTATGTCAACAGGCCCGTAGCAGCATAATGAGTGGATTCAGGTACGATGATTCTAAGTGAAATTAGTCACACAGAAAAAGAAACATCATAAGATATCACTAATACACGGAATGTAAACTTGGCTACACAAGAACTGAATTACAAAACAGAACAGGGTGTCAAATGTAGAAAACCAACTTATGCTTGCTTAAGGGGACGGGTGAGTTGGGGTGCTGCATAAAACCAGAGATTGAAATTAGCACAGATACCGTTCCATAAGCCAAATATGTAATAGACAAGAGCTACTCCTTGCTCAACGAAGTGGACTCAACACTCCATATTAAACGCCTAAGAATATACCTGACTAGTAAGAATCTTAAAACCTATGGATTTATATGTCTCCGAAAGAGAATCAAGCGTGTGTACAGTGGCATAAACGCAGCAGTGATAGGATTGCTGAGGTTCGGTGAGCAAATGCAGACCCTTTGAAGTCATATTGCATGGTACCCATTCCATGGGTCTCAACTCTCCAGGTTTAATGGATTCTTCCTTCAGCTAAAACATGCATGTGGAACCCAGAGTATGATCCACCGTGTGATCGGGAAACGTGTTCAAATGTGTCTCAGTTTTCGTCCCCTGGTACTCGGGTGCAACATTCCAGACGCTTTACTAACACTCTCCCCACTTGGAGAGTCAGTGCCTTTAACCTCCTGTTTGGCCCAGTTTGCAATTTCTGTGGAAAATGAACAGGAATAGGGAGAACCAATGAGAGACTAGGTGGAGGTGTCCGGACGGGCCAATTTAACTCTCATTTCCCACCAGGAAGAGGAATTAACCAAAGGCGCAGCATGCCGTGCCGGAACCAAACTAGGGCCTGAAGCAATCCTGCGGTGTTGCGGCCAGCTCACAAGAAAGCGAGTTGAAGAAAGGAGCTCAGGGGCACTGTAATTCACAAACCTGCAGAGTTATAAATGACAGCTATCTTCCAAAAATATATTGAAGTAAGGCTGCCAAGAGGAGTTGAAAGCGGGGCAGAATTGCAGGAAACCGATTTCAGGAGGTAGACTGGAATTGCATGTAAAGCATAGGAAAAGAGGCAGAACGTCCACAATGATGCACTTGGCCAAAAAGGGCGTATGCGTTTTTTCCTGAATATATTCAGGAAAAAACGCATACGCCCTTTTTGGCCAACCAAGCAAGCTTGCAAAGGAAATCTGCACTACAATGAAGTCTCACTGCCCCCTGGTCAAAAGGGCCATCTGAAAAAAGTGTAAAATCCAGAAAGGCAGGACAGGCCATGGAGAACTGGGAGCCTAGTTATGCTGATGGGCGGGATGTAAATTGCCAGCAGCCACTCTGGAGAAGTGTATGGTGTTTCCTGAAACATCCAAAAAACAAAGCAACAGAGCCTAGGGCACTTCCACTTATGGTCCTATAGCTTAGGGAAATTAAAATCAAAAAGACACAGCCACCCCAAAGTTTGGGACGGCTCTGTTTACAAGAACCTCGTTTACGGTACAAGTTCAATATCACAGAAAGCGAAAAATGGATAAAGAAATTGTGGTACTTACGTACAATGCAATATCACTCAGCAATGAAATCTATGTCAACAGGCCCATAGCAGCATAATGAGTGGATTCAGGTACGATGATTCTAAGTGAAATTAGTCACACAGAAAAAGAAACATCATAAGATATCACTAATACACGGAATGTAAACTTGGCTACACAAGAACTGAATTACAAAACAGAACAGGGTGTCAAATGTAGAAAACCAACTTATGCTTGCTTAAGGGGACGGGTGAGTTGGGGTGCTGCATAAAACCAGAGATTGAAATTAGCACAGATACCGTTCCATAAGCCAAATATGTAATAGACAAGAGCTACTCCTTGCTCAACGAAGTGGACTCAACACCCCATATTAAACGCCTAAGAATATACCTGACTAGTAAGAATCTACCTGACTAGTAAGAATCTTAAAACCTATGGATTTATATGTCTCCGAAAGAGAATCAAGCGTGTGTACAGCGGCATAAACGCAGCAGTGATAGGATTGGTGAGGTTCGGTGAGCAAATGCAGACCCTTTGAAGTCATATTGCATGGTACCCATTCCATGGGTCTCAACTCTCCTTGTTTAAGGGATTCTTCCTTCAGCTAAAACATGCATGTGGAACCCAAAGTATGATCCACCATGTGGTCGGAAAACGTGTTCAAATGTGTCTCAGTTTTGGTCCCCTGGTACTCGGGTGCAACATTCCAGACGCTTTACTAACACTCTCCCCACTTGGAGAGTCAGTGCCTTTAACCTCCTGTTTGGCCCAGTTAGCAATTTCTGCGGAAGATGAACAGGAATAGGGAGAACCAATGAGAGATTAGGTGGAGGTGTCCGGACGGGCCAATTTAACTCTCATTTCCCACCAGGAAGAGGAATTAACCAAAGGCTCAGCATGCCGTGCCGGATCCAAACTAGGGCCTGAAGCAATCCTGCGGTGTTGCGGCCAGCTCACAAGAAAGCGAGTTGAAGAAAGGAGCTCAGGGGCACTGTAATTCACAAACCTGCAGAGTTATAAATGACAGCTATCTTCCAAAAATATATTGAATTAGGATGCCAAGAGGAGCTGAAAGCAGGGCAGAATTGCAGGAATCCGATTTCATGAGGTAGACTGGAATTGCATGTAAAGCATAGGAAAAGAGGCAGAACGTCCACAATGATGCACTTGGCCAAAAAGGGCGTATGCGTTTTTTCCTGAATATATTCAGGAAAAAACGCATACGCCCTTTTTGGCCAACCAAGCAGGCTTGCAAAGGAAATCTGCACTACAATGAAGTCTCACTGCCCCCCGGTCAAAAGGGCCATCTGAAAAAAGTGTAAAATCCAGAAAGGCAGGACAGGCCATGGAGAACTGGGAGCCTAGTTATGCTGATGGGCGGGATGTAAATTGCCAGCAGCCACTCTGGAGAAGTGTATGGTGTTTCCTGAAACATCCAAAAAACAAAGCAACAGAGCCTAGGGCACTTCCACTTATGGTCCTATAGCTTAGGGAAATTAAAATCAAAAAGACACAGCCACCCCAAAGTTTGGGACGGCTCTGTTTACAAGAACCTCGTTTACGGTACAAGTTCAATATCACAGAAAGCGAAAAATGGATAAAGAAATTGTGGTACTTACGTACAATGCAATATCACTCAGCAATGAAATCTATGTCAACAGGCCCGTAGCAGCATAATGAGTGGATTCAGGTACGATGATTCTAAGTGAAATTAGTCACACAGAAAAAGAAACATCATAAGTTATCACTAATACACGGAATGTAAACTTGGCTACACAAGAACTGAATTACAAAACAGAACATGGTGTCAAATGTAGAAAACCAACTTATGCTTGCTTAAGGGGACGGGTGAGTTGGGGTGCTGCATAAAACCAGAGATTGAAATGAGCACAGATACCGTTCCATAAGCCAAATATGTAATAGACAAGAGCTACTCCTTGCTCAACGAAGTGGACTCAACACCCCATATTAAACGCCTAAGAATATACCTGACTAGTAAGAATCTACCTGACTAGTAAGAATCTTAAAACCTATGGATTTATATGTCTCCGAAAGAGAATCAAGTGTGTGTACAGCGGCATAAACGCAGCAGTGATAGGATTGGTGAGGTTCGGTGAGCAAATGCAGACCCTTTGAAGTCATATTGCATGGTACCCATTCCATGGGTCTCAACTCTCCATGTTTAAGGGATTCTTCCTTCAGCTAAAACATGCATGTGGAACCCAGAGTATGATCCACCATGTGGTCGGAAAACGTGTTCAAATGTGTCTCAGTTTTCGTCCCCTGGTACTCGGGTGCAACATTCCAGACGCTTTACTAACACTCTCCCCACTTGGAGAGTCAGTGCCTTTAACCTCCTGTTTGGCCCAGTTAGCAATTTCTGCGGAAGATGAACAGGAATAGGGAGAACCAATGAGAGATTAGGTGGAGGTGTCCGGACGGGCCAATTTAACTCTCATTTCCCACCAGGAAGAGGAATTAACCAAAGGCTCAGCATGCCGTGCCGGAACCAAACTAGGGCCTGAAGCAATCCTGCGGTGTTGCGGCCAGCTCACAAGAAAGCGAGTTGAAGAAAGGAGCTCAGGGGCACTGTAATTCACAAACCTGCAGAGTTATAAATGACAGCTATCTTCCAAAAATATATTGAATTAGGATGCCAAGAGGAGTTGAAAGCAGGGCAGAATTGCAGGAAACCGATTTCAGGAGGTAGACTGGAATTGCATGTAAAGCATAGGAAAAGAGGCAGAACGTCCACAATGATGCACTTGGCCAAAAAGGGCGTATGCGTTTTTTCCTGAATATATTCAGGAAAAAACGCATACGCCCTTTTTGGCCAACCAAGCAAGCTTGCAAAGGAAATCTGCACTACAATGAAGTCTCACTGCCCCCCGGTCAAAAGGGCCATCTGAAAAAAGTGTAAAATCCAGAAAGGCAGGACAGGCCATGGAGAACTGGGAGCCTAGTTATGCTGATGGGCGGGATGTAAATTGCCAGCAGCCACTCTGGAGAAGTGTATGGTGTTTCCTGAAACATCCAAAAAACAAAGCAACAGAGCCTAGGGCACTTCCACTTATGGTCCTATAGCTTAGGGAAATTAAAATCAAAAAGACACAGCCACCCCAAAGTTTGGGATGGCTCTGTTTACAAGAACCTCGTTTACGGTACAAGTTCAATATCACAGAAAGCGAAAAATGGATAAAGAAATTGTGGTACTTACGTACAATGCAATATCACTCAGCAATGAAATCTATGTCAACAGGCCCGTAGCAGCATAATGAGTGGATTCAGGTACGATGATTCTAAGTGAAATTAGTCACACAGAAAAAGAAACATCATAAGATATCACTAATACACGGAATGTAAACTTGGCTACACAAGAACTGAATTACAAAACAGAACAGGGTGTCAAATGTAGAAAACCAACTTATGCTTGCTTAAGGGGACGGGTGAGTTGGGGTGCTGCATAAAACCAGAGATTGAAATTAGCACAGATACCGTTCCATAAGCCAAATATGTAATAGACAAGAGCTACTCCTTGCTCAACGAAGTGGACTCAACACTCCATATTAAACGCCTAAGAATATACCTGACTAGTAAGAATCTTAAAACCTATGGATTTATATGTCTCCGAAAGAGAATCAAGCGTGTGTACAGTGGCATAAACGCAGCAGTGATAGGATTGCTGAGGTTCGGTGAGCAAATGCAGACCCTTTGAAGTCATATTGCATGGTACCCATTCCATGGGTCTCAACTCTCCAGGTTTAATGGATTCTTCCTTCAGCTAAAACATGCATGTGGAACCCAGAGTATGATCCACCGTGTGATCAGGAAACGTGTTCAAATGTGTCTCAGTTTTCGTCCCCTGGTACTCGGGTGCAACATTCCAGACGCTTTACTAACACTCTCCCCACTTGGAGAGTCAGTGCCTTTAACCTCCTGTTTGGCCCAGTTTGCAATTTCTGTGGAAAATGAACAGGAATAGGGAGAACCAATGAGAGACTAGGTGGAGGTGTCCGGACGGGCAAATTTAACTCTCATTTCCCACCAGGAAGAGGAATTAACCAAAGGCTCAGCATGCCGTGCCGGAACCAAACTAGGGCCTGAAGCAATCCTGCGGTGTTGCGGCCAGCTCACAAGAAAGCGAGTTGAAGAAAGGAGCTCAGGGGCACTGTAATTCACAAACCTGCAGAGTTATAAATGACAGCTATCTTCCAAAAATATATTGAAGTAAGGCTGCCAAGAGGAGTTGAAAGCGGGGCAGAATTGCAGGAAACCGATTTCAGGAGGTAGACTGGAATTGCATGTAAAGCATAGGAAAAGAGGCAGAACGTCCACAATGATGCACTTGGCCAAAAAGGGCGTATGCGTTTTTTCCTGAATATATTCAGGAAAAAACGCATACGCCCTTTTTGGCCAACCAAGCAAGCTTGCAAAGGAAATCTGCACTACAATGAAGTCTCACTGCCCCCCGGTCAAAAGGGCCATCTGAAAAAAGTGTAAAATCCAGAAAGGCAGGACAGGCCATGGAGAACTGGGAGCCTAGTTATGCTGATGGGCGGGATGTAAATTGCCAGCAGCCACTCTGGAGAAGTGTATGGTGTTTCCTGAAACATCCAAAAAACAAAGCAACAGAGCCTAGGGCACTTCCACTTATGGTCCTATAGCTTAGGGAAATTAAAATCAAAAAGACACAGCCACCCCAAAGTTTGGGACGGCTCTGTTTACAAGAACCTCGTTTACGGTACAAGTTCAACATCACAGAAAGCGAAAAATGGATAAAGAAATTGTGGTACTTACGTACAATGCAATATCACTCAGCAATGAAATCTATGTCATCAGGCCCGTAGCAGCATAATGAGTGGATTCAGGTACGATGATTCTAAGTGAAATTAGTCACACAGAAAAAGAAACATCATAAGATATCACTAATACACGGAATGTAAACTTGGCTACACAAGAACTGAATTACAAAACAGAACAGGGTGTCAAATGTAGAAAACCAACTTATGCTTGCTTAAGGGGACGGGTGAGTTGGGGTGCTGCATAAAACCAGAGATTGAAATGAGCACAGATACCGTTCCATAAGCCAAATATGTAATAGACAAGAGCTACTCCTTGCTCAACGAAGTGGACTCAACACCCCATATTAAACGCCTAAGAATATACCTGACTAGTAAGAATCTACCTGACTAGTAAGAATCTTAAAACCTATGGATTTATATGTCTCCGAAAGAGAATCAAGTGTGTGTACAGCGGCATAAACGCAGCAGTGATAGGATTGGTGAGGTTCGGTGAGCAAATGCAGACCCTTTGAAGTCATATTGCATGGTACCCATTCCATGGGTCTCAACTCTCCATGTTTAAGGGATTCTTCCTTCAGCTAAAACATGCATGTGGAACCCAGAGTATGATCCACCATGTGGTCGGAAAACGTGTTCAAATGTGTCTCAGTTTTCGTCCCCTGGTACTCGGGTGCAACATTCCAGACGCTTTACTAACACTCTCCCCACTTGGAGAGTCAGTGCCTTTAACCTCCTGTTTGGCCCAGTTAGCAATTTCTGCGGAAGATGAACAGGAATAGGGAGAACCAATGAGAGATTAGGTGGAGGTGTCCGGACGGGCAAATTTAACTCTCATTTCCCACCAGGAAGAGGAATTAACCAAAGGCTCAGCATGCCGTGCCGGAACCAAACTAGGGCCTGAAGCAATCCTGCGGTGTTGCGGCCAGCTCACAAGAAAGCGAGTTGAAGAAAGGAGCTCAGGGGCACTGTAATTCACAAACCTGCAGAGTTATAAATGACAGCTATCTTCCAAAAATATATTGAATTAGGATGCCAAGAGGAGTTGAAAGCAGGGCAGAATTGCAGGAAACCGATTTCAGGAGGTAGACTGGAATTGCATGTAAAGCATAGGAAAAGAGGCAGAACGTCCACAATGATGCACTTGGCCAAAAAGGGCGTATGCGTTTTTTCCTGAATATATTCAGGAAAAAACGCATACGCCCTTTTTGGCCAACCAAGCAAGCTTGCAAAGGAAATCTGCACTACAATGAAGTCTCACTGCCCCCCGGTCAAAAGGGCCATCTGAAAAAAGTGTAAAATCCAGAAAGGCAGGACAGGCCATGGAGAACTGGGAGCCTAGTTATGCTGATGGGCGGGATGTAAATTGCCAGCAGCCACTCTGGAGAAGTGTATGGTGTTTCCTGAAACATCCAAAAAACAAAGCAACAGAGCCTAGGGCACTTCCACTTATGGTCCTATAGCTTAGGGAAATTAAAATCAAAAAGACACAGCCACCCCAAAGTTTGGGATGGCTCTGTTTACAAGAACCTCGTTTACGGTACAAGTTCAATATCACAGAAAGCGAAAAATGGATAAAGAAATTGTGGTACTTACGTACAATGCAATATCACTCAGCAATGAAATCTATGTCAACAGGCCCGTAGCAGCATAATGAGTGGATTCAGGTACGATGATTCTAAGTGAAATTAGTCACACAGAAAAAGAAACATCATAAGATATCACTAATACACGGAATGTAAACTTGGCTACACAAGAACTGAATTACAAAACAGAACAGGGTGTCAAATGTAGAAAACCAACTTATGCTTGCTTAAGGGGACGGGTGAGTTGGGGTGCTGCATAAAACCAGAGATTGAAATTAGCACAGATACCGTTCCATAAGCCAAATATGTAATAGACAAGAGCTACTCCTTGCTCAACGAAGTGGACTCAACACTCCATATTAAACGCCTAAGAATATACCTGACTAGTAAGAATCTTAAAACCTATGGATTTATATGTCTCCGAAAGAGAATCAAGCGTGTGTACAGTGGCATAAACGCAGCAGTGATAGGATTGCTGAGGTTCGGTGAGCAAATGCAGACCCTTTGAAGTCATATTGCATGGTACCCATTCCATGGGTCTCAACTCTCCAGGTTTAATGGATTCTTCCTTCAGCTAAAACATGCATGTGGAACCCAGAGTATGATCCACCGTGTGATCGGGAAACGTGTTCAAATGTGTCTCAGTTTTCGTCCCCTGGTACTCGGGTGCAACATTCCAGACGCTTTACTAACACTCTCCCCACTTGGAGAGTCAGTGCCTTTAACCTCCTGTTTGGCCCAGTTTGCAATTTCTGTGGAAAATGAACAGGAATAGGGAGAACCAATGAGAGACTAGGTGGAGGTGTCCGGACGGGCAAATTTAACTCTCATTTCCCACCAGGAAGAGGAATTAACCAAAGGCTCAGCATGCCGTGCCGGAACCAAACTAGGGCCTGAAGCAATCCTGCGGTGTTGCGGCCAGCTCACAAGAAAGCGAGTTGAAGAAAGGAGCTCAGGGGCACTGTAATTCACAAACCTGCAGAGTTATAAATGACAGCTATCTTCCAAAAATATATTGAAGTAAGGCTGCCAAGAGGAGTTGAAAGCGGGGCAGAATTGCAGGAAACCGATTTCAGGAGGTAGACTGGAATTGCATGTAAAGCATAGGAAAAGAGGCAGAACGT
Organism: Leucopleurus acutus; assembly: GCF_964270905.1. Lineage (NCBI taxonomy): Eukaryota > Metazoa > Chordata > Mammalia > Artiodactyla > Delphinidae > Leucopleurus > Leucopleurus acutus. Next base: position 43,335 of record NW_028138678.1, on the reverse strand, counting down.
CCACAATGATGCACTTGGCCAAAAAGGGCGTATGCGTTTTTTCCTGAATATATTCAGGAAAAAACGCATACGCCCTTTTTGGCCAACCAAGCAAGCTTGCAAAGGAAATCTGCACTACAATGAAGTCTCACTGCCCCCCGGTCAAAAGGGCCATCTGAAAAAAGTGTAAAATCCAGAAAGGCAGGACAGGCCATGGAGAACTGGGAGCCTAGTTATGCTGATGGGCGGGATGTAAATTGCCAGCAGCCACTCTGGAGAAGTGTATGGTGTTTCCTGAAACATCCAAAAAACAAAGCAACAGAGCCTAGGGCACTTCCACTTATGGTCCTATAGCTTAGGGAAATTAAAATCAAAAAGACACAGCCACCCCAAAGTTTGGGACGGCTCTGTTTACAAGAACCTCGTTTACGGTACAAGTTCAATATCACAGAAAGCGAAAAATGGATAAAGAAATTGTGGTACTTACGTACAATGCAATATCACTCAGCAATGAAATCTATGTCATCAGGCCCGTAGCAGCATAATGAGTGGATTCAGGTACGATGATTCTAAGTGAAATTAGTCACACAGAAAAAGAAACATCATAAGATATCACTAATACACGGAATGTAAACTTGGCTACACAAGAACTGAATTACAAAACAGAACATGGTGTCAAATGTAGAAAACCAACTTATGCTTGCTTAAGGGGACGGGTGAGTTGGGGTGCTGCATAAAACCAGAGATTGAAATGAGCACAGATACCGTTCCATAAGCCAAATATGTAATAGACAAGAGCTACTCCTTGCTCAACGAAGTGGACTCAACACCCCATATTAAACGCCTAAGAATATACCTGACTAGTAAGAATCTACCTGACTAGTAAGAATCTTAAAACCTATGGATTTATATGTCTCCGAAAGAGAATCAAGTGTGTGTACAGCGGCATAAACGCAGCAGTGATAGGATTGGTGAGGTTCGGTGAGCAAATGCAGACCCTTTGAAGTCATATTGCATGGTACCCATTCCATGGGTCTCAACTCTCCATGTTTAAGGGATTCTTCCTTCAGCTAAAACATGCATGTGGAACCCAGAGTATGATCCACCATGTGGTCGGAAAACGTGTTCAAATGTGTCTCAGTTTTCGTCCCCTGGTACTCGGGTGCAACATTCCAGACGCTTTACTAACACTCTCCCCACTTGGAGAGTCAGTGCCTTTAACCTCCTGTTTGGCCCAGTTTGCAATTTCTGCGGAAGATGAACAGGAATAGGGAGAACCAATGAGAGATTAGGTGGAGGTGTCCGGACGGGCCAATTTAACTCTCATTTCCCACCAGGAAGAGGAATTAACCAAAGGCTCAGCATGCCGTGCCGGAACCAAACTAGGGCCTGAAGCAATCCTGCGGTGTTGTGGCCAGCTCACAAGAAAGCGAGTTGAAGAAAGGAGCTCAGGGGCACTGTAATTCACAAACCTGCAGAGTTATAAATGACAGCTATCTTCCAAAAATATATTGAATTAGGATGCCAAGAGGAGTTGAAAGCAGGGCAGAATTGCAGGAAACCGATTTCAGGAGGTAGACTGGAATTGCATGTAAAGCATAGGAAAAGAGGCAGAACGTCCACAATGATGCACTTGGCCAAAAAGGGCGTATGCGTTTTTTCCTGAATATATTCAGGAAAAAACGCATACGCCCTTTTTGGCCAACCAAGCAAGCTTGCAAAGGAAATCTGCACTACAATGAAGTCTCACTGCCCCCCGGTCAAAAGGGCCATCTGAAAAAAGTGTAAAATCCAGAAAGGCAGGACAGGCCATGCAGAACTGGGAGCCTAGTTATGCTGATGGGCGGGATGTAAATTGCCAGCAGCCACTCTGGAGAAGTGTATGGTGTTTCCTGAAACATCCAAAAAACAAAGCAACAGAGCCTAGGGCACTTCCACTTATGGTCCTATAGCTTAGGGAAATTAAAATCAAAAAGACACAGCCACCCCAAAGTTTGGGACGGCTCTGTTTACAAGAACCTCGTTTACGGTACAAGTTCAATATCACAGAAAGCGAAAAATGGATAAAGAAATTGTGGTACTTACGTACAATGCAATATCACTCAGCAATGAAATCTATGTCAACAGGCCCGTAGCAGCATAATGAGTGGATTCAGGTACGATGATTCTAAGTGAAATTAGTCACACAGAAAAAGAAACATCATAAGATATCACTAATACACGGAATGTAAACTTGGCTACACAAGAACTGAATTACAAAACAGAACAGGGTGTCAAATGTAGAAAACCAACTTATGCTTGCTTAAGGGGACGGGTGAGTTGGGGTGCTGCATAAAACCAGAGATTGAAATTAGCACAGATACCGTTCCATAAGCCAAATATGTAATAGACAAGAGCTACTCCTTGCTCAACGAAGTGGACTCAACACCCCATATTAAACGCCTAAGAATATACCTGACTAGTAAGAATCAACCTGACTAGTAAGAATCTTAAAACCTATGGATTTATATGTCTCCGAAAGAGAATCAAGCGTGTGTACAGTGGCATAAACGCAGCAGTGATAGGATTGCTGAGGTTCGGTGAGCAAATGCAGACCCTTTGAAGTCATATTGCATGGTACCCATTCCATGGGTCTCAACTCTCCAGGTTTAATGGATTCTTCCTTCAGCTAAAACATGCATGTGGAACCCAGAGTATGATCCACCGTGTGATCGGGAAACGTGTTCAAATGTGTCTCAGTTTTCGTCCCCTGGTACTCGGGTGCAACATTCCAGACGCTTTACTAACACTCTCCCCACTTGGAGAGTCAGTGCCTTTAACCTCCTGTTTGGCCCAGTTTGCAATTTCTGTGGAAAATGAACAGGAATAGGGAGAACCAATGAGAGACTAGGTGGAGGTGTCCGGACGGGCAAATTTAACTCTCATTTCCCACCAGGAAGAGGAATTAACCAAAGGCTCAGCATGCCGTGCCGGAACCAAACTAGGGCCTGAAGCAATCCTGCGGTGTTGCGGCCAGCTCACAAGAAAGCGAGTTGAAGAAAGGAGCTCAGGGGCACTGTAATTCACAAACCTGCAGAGTTATAAATGACAGCTATCTTCCAAAAATATATTGAAGTAAGGCTGCCAAGAGGAGTTGAAAGCGGGGCAGAATTGCAGGAAACCGATTTCAGGAGGTAGACTGGAATTGCATGTAAAGCATAGGAAAAGAGGCAGGACGTCCACAATGATGCACTTGGCCAAAAAGGGTGTATGCGTTTTTTCCTGAATATATTCAGGAAAAAACGCATACGCCCTTTTTGGCCAACCAAGCAAGCTTGCAAAGGAAATCTGCACTACAATGAAGTCTCACTGCCCCCCGGTCAAAAGGGCCATCTGAAAAAAGTGTAAAATCCAGAAAGGCAGGACAGGCCATGGAGAACTGGGAGCCTAGTTATGCTGATGGGCGGGATGTAAATTGCCAGCAGCCACTCTGGAGAAGTGTATGGTGTTTCCTGAAACATCCAAAAAACAAAGCAACAGAGCCTAGGGCACTTCCACTTATGGTCCTATAGCTTAGGGAAATTAAAATCAAAAAGACACAGCCACCCCAAAGTTTGGGATGGCTCTGTTTACAAGAACCTCGTTTACGGTACAAGTTCAATATCACAGAAAGCGAAAAATGGATAAAGAAATTGTGGTACTTACGTACAATGCAATATCACTCAGCAATGAAATCTATGTCAACAGGCCCGTAGCAGCATAATGAGTGGATTCAGGTACGATGATTCTAAGTGAAATTAGTCACACAGAAAAAGAAACATCATAAGATATCACTAATACACGGAATGTAAACTTGGCTACACAAGAACTGAATTACAAAACAGAACAGGGTGTCAAATGTAGAAAACCAACTTATGCTTGCTTAAGGGGACGGGTGAGTTGGGGTGCTGCATAAAACCAGAGATTGAAATTAGCACAGATACCGTTCCATAAGCCAAATATGTAATAGACAAGAGCTACTCCTTGCTCAACGAAGTGGACTCAACACTCCATATTAAACGCCTAAGAATATACCTGACTAGTAAGAATCTTAAAACCTATGGATTTATATGTCTCCGAAAGAGAATCAAGCGTGTGTACAGTGGCATAAACGCAGCAGTGATAGGATTGCTGAGGTTCGGTGAGCAAATGCAGACCCTTTGAAGTCATATTGCATGGTACCCATTCCATGGGTCTCAACTCTCCAGGTTTAATGGATTCTTCCTTCAGCTAAAACATGCATGTGGAACCCAGAGTATGATCCACCGTGTGATCGGGAAACGTGTTCAAATGTGTCTCAGTTTTCGTCCCCTGGTACTCGGGTGCAACATTCCAGACGCTTTACTAACACTCTCCCCACTTGGAGAGTCAGTGCCTTTAACCTCCTGTTTGGCCCAGTTTGCAATTTCTGTGGAAAATGAACAGGAATAGGGAGAACCAATGAGAGACTAGGTGGAGGTGTCCGGACGGGCCAATTTAACTCTCATTTCCCACCAGGAAGAGGAATTAACCAAAGGCTCAGCATGCCGTGCCGGAACCAAACTAGGGCCTGAAGCAATCCTGCGGTGTTGCGGCCAGCTCACAAGAAAGCGAGTTGAAGAAAGGAGCTCAGGGGCACTGTAATTCACAAACCTGCAGAGTTATAAATGACAGCTATCTTCCAAAAATATATTGAAGTAAGGCTGCCAAGAGGAGTTGAAAGCAGGGCAGAATTGCAGGAAACCGATTTCAGGAGGTAGACTGGAATTGCATGTAAAGCATAGGAAAAGAGGCAGAACGTCCACAATGATGCACTTGGCCAAAAAGGGCGTATGCGTTTTTTCCTGAATATATTCAGGAAAAAACGCATACGCCCTTTTTGGCCAACCAAGCAAGCTTGCAAAGGAAATCTGCACTACAATGAAGTCTCACTGCCCCCTGGTCAAAAGGGCCATCTGAAAAAAGTGTAAAATCCAGAAAGGCAGGACAGGCCATGGAGAACTGGGAGCCTAGTTATGCTGATGGGCGGGATGTAAATTGCCAGCAGCCACTCTGGAGAAGTGTATGGTGTTTCCTGAAACATCCAAAAAACAAAGCAACAGAGCCTAGGGCACTTCCACTTATGGTCCTATAGCTTAGGGAAATTAAAATCAAAAAGACACAGCCACCCCAAAGTTTGGGACGGCTCTGTTTACAAGAACCTCGTTTACGGTACAAGTTCAATATCACAGAAAGCGAAAAATGGATAAAGAAATTGTGGTACTTACGTACAATGCAATATCACTCAGCAATGAAATCTATGTCAACAGGCCCATAGCAGCATAATGAGTGGATTCAGGTACGATGATTCTAAGTGAAATTAGTCACACAGAAAAAGAAACATCATAAGATATCACTAATACACGGAATGTAAACTTGGCTACACAAGAACTGAATTACAAAACAGAACAGGGTGTCAAATGTAGAAAACCAACTTATGCTTGCTTAAGGGGACGGGTGAGTTGGGGTGCTGCATAAAACCAGAGATTGAAATTAGCACAGATACCGTTCCATAAGCCAAATATGTAATAGACAAGAGCTACTCCTTGCTCAACGAAGTGGACTCAACACCCCATATTAAACGCCTAAGAATATACCTGACTAGTAAGAATCTACCTGACTAGTAAGAATCTTAAAACCTATGGATTTATATGTCTCCGAAAGAGAATCAAGCGTGTGTACAGCGGCATAAACGCAGCAGTGATAGGATTGGTGAGGTTCGGTGAGCAAATGCAGACCCTTTGAAGTCATATTGCATGGTACCCATTCCATGGGTCTGAACTCTCCCTGTTTAAGGGATTCTTCCTTCAGCTAAAACATGCATGTGGAACCCAAAGTATGATCCACCATGTGATCGGAAAACGTGTTCAAATGTGTCTCAGTTTTGGTCCCCTGGTACTCGGGTGCAACATTCCAGACGCTTTACTAACACTCTCCCCACTTGGAGAGTCAGTGCCTTTAACCTCCTGTTTGGCCCAGTTAGCAATTTCTGCGGAAGATGAACAGGAATAGGGAGAACCAATGAGAGATTAGGTGGAGGTGTCCGGACGGGCCAATTTAACTCTCATTTCCCACCAGGAAGAGGAATTAACCAAAGGCTCAGCATGCCGTGCCGGAACCAAACTAGGGCCTGAAGCAATCCTGCGGTGTTGCGGCCAGCTCACAAGAAAGCGAGTTGAAGAAAGGAGCTCAGGGGCACTGTAATTCACAAACCTGCAGAGTTATAAATGACAGCTATCTTCCAAAAATATATTGAATTAGGATGCCAAGAGGAGTTGAAAGCAGGGCAGAATTGCAGGAAACCGATTTCAGGAGGTAGACTGGAATTGCATGTAAAGCATAGGAAAAGAGGCAGAACGTCCACAATGATGCACTTGGCCAAAAAGGGCGTATGCGTTTTTTCCTGAATATATTCAGGAAAAAACGCATACGCCCTTTTTGGCCAACCAAGCAAGCTTGCAAAGGAAATCTGCACTACAATGAAGTCTCACTGCCCCCCGGTCAAAAGGGCCATCTGAAAAAAGTGTAAAATCCAGAAAGGCAGGACAGGCCATGGAGAACTGGGAGCCTAGTTATGCTGATGGGCGGGATGTAAATTGCCAGCAGCCACTCTGGAGAAGTGTATGGTGTTTCCTGAAACATCCAAAAAACAAAGCAACAGAGCCTAGGGCACTTCCACTTATGGTCCTATAGCTTAGGGAAATTAAAATCAAAAAGACACAGCCACCCCAAAGTTTGGGACGGCTCTGTTTACAAGAACCTCGTTTACGGTACAAGTTCAATATCACAGAAAGCGAAAAATGGATAAAGAAATTGTGGTACTTACGTACAATGCAATATCACTCAGCAATGAAATCTATGTCAACAGGCCCGTAGCAGCATAATGAGTGGATTCAGGTACGATGATTCTAAGTGAAATTAGTCACACAGAAAAAGAAACATCATAAGATATCACTAATACACGGAATGTAAACTTGGCTACACAAGAACTGAATTACAAAACAGAACATGGTGTCAAATGTAGAAAACCAACTTATGCTTGCTTAAGGGGACGGGTGAGTTGGGGTGCTGCATAAAACCAGAGATTGAAATGAGCACAGATACCGTTCCATAAGCCAAATATGTAATAGACAAGAGCTACTCCTTGCTCAACGAAGTGGACTCAACACCCCATATTAAACGCCTAAGAATATACCTGACTAGTAAGAATCTACCTGACTAGTAAGAATCTTAAAACCTATGGATTTATATGTCTCCAAAAGAGAATCAAGTGTGTGTACAGCGGCATAAACGCAGCAGTGATAGGATTGGTGAGGTTCGGTGAGCAAATGCAGACCCTTTGAAGTCATATTGCATGGTACCCATTCCATGGGTCTCAACTCTCCATGTTTAAGGGATTCTTCCTTCAGCTAAAACATGCATGTGGAACCCAGAGTATGATCCACCATGTGGTCGGAAAACGTGTTCAAATGTGTCTCAGTTTTCGTCCCCTGGTACTCGGGTGCAACATTCCAGACGCTTTACTAACACTCTCCCCACTTGGAGAGTCAGTGCCTTTAACCTCCTGTTTGGCCCAGTTAGCAATTTCTGCGGAAGATGAACAGGAATAGGGAGAACCAATGAGAGATTAGGTGGAGGTGTCCGGACGGGCAAATTTAACTCTCATTTCCCACCAGGAAGAGGAATTAACCAAAGGCTCAGCATGCCGTGCCGGAACCAAACTAGGGCCTGAAGCAATCCTGCGGTGTTGCGGCCAGCTCACAAGAAAGCGAGTTGAAGAAAGGAGCTCAGGGGCACTGTAATTCACAAACCTGCAGAGTTATAAATGACAGCTATCTTCCAAAAATATATTGAATTAGGATGCCAAGAGGAGTTGAAAGCAGGGCAGAATTGCAGGAAACCGATTTCAGGAGGTAGACTGGAATTGCATGTAAAGCATAGGAAAAGAGGCAGAACGTCCACAATGATGCACTTGGCCAAAAAGGGCGTATGCGTTTTTTCCTGAATATATTCAGGAAAAAACGCATACGCCCTTTTTGGCCAACCAAGCAAGCTTGCAAAGGAAATCTGCACTACAATGAAGTCTCACTGCCCCCCGGTCAAAAGGGCCATCTGAAAAAAGTGTAAAATCCAGAAAGGCAGGACAGGCCATGGAGAACTGGGAGCCTAGTTATGCTGATGGGCGGGATGTAAATTGCCAGCAGCCACTCTGGAGAAGTGTATGGTGTTTCCTGAAACATCCAAAAAACAAAGCAACAGAGCCTAGGGCACTTCCACTTATGGTCCTATAGCTTAGGGAAATTAAAATCAAAAAGACACAGCCACCCCAAAGTTTGGGATGGCTCTGTTTACAAGAACCTCGTTTACGGTACAAGTTCAATATCACAGAAAGCGAAAAATGGATAAAGAAATTGTGGTACTTACGTACAATGCAATATCACTCAGCAATGAAATCTATGTCAACAGGCCCGTAGCAGCATAATGAGTGGATTCAGGTACGATGATTCTAAGTGAAATTAGTCACACAGAAAAAGAAACATCATAAGATATCACTAATACACGGAATGTAAACTTGGCTACACAAGAACTGAATTACAAAACAGAACAGGGTGTCAAATGTAGAAAACCAACTTATGCTTGCTTAAGGGGACGGGTGAGTTGGGGTGCTGCATAAAACCAGAGATTGAAATTAGCACAGATACCGTTCCATAAGCCAAATATGTAATAGACAAGAGCTACTCCTTGCTCAACGAAGTGGACTCAACACTCCATATTAAACGCCTAAGAATATACCTGACTAGTAAGAATCTTAAAACCTATGGATTTATATGTCTCCGAAAGAGAATCAAGCGTGTGTACAGTGGCATAAACGCAGCAGTGATAGGATTGCTGAGGTTCGGTGAGCAAATGCAGACCCTTTGAAGTCATATTGCATGGTACCCATTCCATGGGTCTCAACTCTCCAGGTTTAATGGATTCTTCCTTCAGCTAAAACATGCATGTGGAACCCAGAGTATGATCCACCGTGTGATCGGGAAACGTGTTCAAATGTGTCTCAGTTTTCGTCCCCTGGTACTCGGGTGCAACATTCCAGACGCTTTACTAACACTCTCCCCACTTGGAGAGTCAGTGCCTTTAACCTCCTGTTTGGCCCAGTTTGCAATTTCTGTGGAAAATGAACAGGAATAGGGAGAACCAATGAGAGACTAGGTGGAGGTGTCCGGATGGGCAAATTTAACTCTCATTTCCCACCAGGAAGAGGAATTAACCAAAGGCTCAGCGTGCCATGCCGGAACCACACTAGGGCCAGAAGCAATCCTGCGGTGTTGCGGCCAGCTCACAAGAAAGCGAGTTGAAGAAAGGAGCTCAGGGGCACTGTAATTCACAAACCTGCAGAGTTATAAATGACAGCTATCTTCCAAAAATATATTGAAGTAAGGCTGCCAAGGGGAGTTGAAAGCGGGGCAGAATTGCAGGAAACCGATTTCTGGAGGTACACTGGAATTGCATGTAAAGCATAGGAAAAGAGGCAGAACGTCCACAATGATGCACTTGGCCAAAAAGGGCGTATGCGTTTTTCCCTGAATATATTCAGGAAAAAACGCATACGCCCTTTTTGGCCAACCAAGCAAGCTTGCAAAGGAAATCTGCACTACAATGAAGTCTCACTGCCCCCCGGTCAAAAGGGCCATCTGAAAAAAGTGTAAAATCCAGAAAGGCAGGACAGGCCATGGAGAACTGGGAGCCTTGTTATGCTGATGGGCGGGATGTAAATTGCCAGCAGCCACTCTGGAGAAGTGTATGGTGTTTCCTGAAACATCCAAAAAACAAAGCAACAGAGCCTAGGGCACTTCCACTTATGGTCCTATAGCTTAGGGAAATTAAAATCAAAAAGACACAGCCACCCCAAAGTTTGGGACGGCTCTCTTTACAAGAACCTCGTTTACCGAACAAGTTCAATATCACAGAAAGCGAAAAATGGATAAAGAAGTTGTGGTACTTATGTACAATGCAATATCACTCAGCAATGAAATCTATGTCATCAGGCCCGTAGCAGCATAATGAGTGGATTCAGGTACGATGATTCTAAGTGAAATTAGTCACACAGAAAAAGAAACATCATAAGATATCACTAATACACGGAATGTAAACTTGGCTACACAAGAACTGAATTACAAAACAGAACAGGGTGTCAAATGTAGAAAACCAACTTATGCTTGCTTAAGGGGACGGGTGAGTTGGGGTGCTGCATGAAACCAGAGATTGAAATTAGCACAGATACCGTTCCATAAGCCAAATATGTAATAGACAAGAGCTACTCCTTGCTCAACGAAGTGGACTCAACACCCCATATTAAACGCCTAAGAATATTCCTGACTAGTAAGAATCTACCTGACTAGTAAGAATCTTAAAACCTATGGATTTATATATCTCCGAAAGAGAATCAAGCGTGTGTACAGCGGCATAAACGCAGCAGTGATAGGATTGGTGAGGTTCTGTGAGCAAATGCAGACCCTTTGAAGTCATATTGCATGGTACCCATTCCATGGGTCTCAACTCTCCATGTTTAAGGGATTCTTCCTTCAGCTAAAACATGCATGTGGAACCCAGAGTATGATCCACCGTGTGATCGGAAAACGTGTTCAAATGTGTCTCAGTTTTCGTCCCCTGGTACTCGGGTGCAACATTCCAGACGCTTTACTAACACTCTCCCCACTTGGAGAGTCAGTGCCTTTAACCTCCTGTTTGGCCCAGTTTGCAATTTCTGCGGAAGATGAACAGGAATAGGGAGAACCAATGAGAGATTAGGTGGAGGTGTCCGGACGGGCCAATTTAACTCTCATTTCCCACCAGGAAGAGGAATTAACCAAAGGCTCAGCATGCCGTGCCGGAACCAAACTAGGGCCTGAAGCAATCCTGCGGTGTTGTGGCCAGCTCACAAGAAAGCGAGTTGAAGAAAGGAGCTCAGGGGCACTGTAATTCACAAACCTGCAGAGTTATAAATGACAGCTATCTTCCAAAAATATATTGAATTAGGATGCCAAGAGGAGTTGAAAGCAGGGCAGAATTGCAGGAAACCGATTTCAGGAGGTAGACTGGAATTGCATGTAAAGCATAGGAAAAGAGGCAGAACGTCCACAATGATGCACTTGGCCAAAAAGGGCGTATGCGTTTTTTCCTGAATATATTCAGGAAAAAACGCATACGCCCTTTTTGGCCAACCAAGCAAGCTTGCAAAGGAAATCTGCACTACAAAGAAGTCTCACTGCCCCCCGGTCAAAAGGGCCATCTGAAAAAAGTGTAAAATCCAGAAAGGCAGGACAGGCCATGCAGAACTGGGAGCCTAGTTATGCTGATGGGCGGGATGTAAATTGCCAGCAGCCACTCTGGAGAAGTGTATGGTGTTTCCTGAAACATCCAAAAAACAAAGCAACAGAGCCTAGGGCACTTCCACTTATGGTCCTATAGCTTAGGGAAATTAAAATCAAAAAGACACAGCCACCCCAAAGTTTGGGACGGCTCTGTTTACAAGAACCTCGTTTACGGTACAAGTTCAATATCACAGAAAGCGAAAAATGGATAAAGAAATTGTGGTACTTACGTACAATGCAATATCACTCAGCAATGAAATCTATGTCAACAGGCCCATAGCAGCATAATGAGTGGATTCAGGTACGATGATTCTAAGTGAAATTAGTCACACAGGAAAAGAAACATCATAAGATATCACTAATACACGGAATGTAAACTTGGCTACACAGGAACTGAATTACAAAACAGAACAGCGTGTCAAATGTAGAAAACCAACTTATGCTTGCTTAAGGGGAAAGGTGAGTTGGGGTGCTGCATAAAACCAGAGATTGAAATGAGCACAGATACCGTTCCATCAGCCAAATATGTAATAGACAAGAGCTACTCCTTGCTCAACGAAGTGGACTCAACACCCCATATTAAACGCCTAACAATATACCTGACTAGTAAGAATCTTAAAACCTATGGATTTATATGTCTCTGAAAGAGAATCAAGCGTGTGTACAGCGGCATAAACGCAGCAGTGATAGGACTGGTGAGGTTCGGTGAGCAAATGCAGACCCTTTGAAGTCATATTGCATGGTACCCATTCCATGGGTCTCAACTCTCCATGTTTAAGGGATTCTTCCTTCAGCTAAAACATGCATGTGGAACCCAGAGTATGATCCACCGTGTGATCGGGAAACTTGTTCAAATGTGTCTCAGTTTTCGTCCCCTGGTACTCGGGTGCAACATTCCAGACGCTTTACTAACACTCTCCCCACTTGGAGAGTCAGTGCCTTTAACCTCCTGTTTGGCCCAGTTTGCAATTTCTGTGGAAAATGAACAGGAATAGGGAGAACCAATGAGAGACTAGGTGGAGGTGTCCGGATGGGCAAATTTAACTCTCATTTCCCACCAGGAAGAGGAATTAACCAAAGGCTCAGCGTGCCATGCCGGAACCACACTAGGGCCAGAAGCAATCCTGCGGTGTTGCGGCCAGCTCACAAGAAAGCGAGTTGAAGAAAGGAGCTCAGGGGCACTGTAATTCACAAACCTGCAGAGTTATAAATGACAGCTATCTTCCAAAAATATATTGAAGTAAGGCTGCCAAGGGGAGTTGAAAGCGGGGCAGAATTGCAGGAAACCGATTTCTGGAGGTACACTGGAATTGCATGTAAAGCATAGGAAAAGAGGCAGAACGTCCACAATGATGCACTTGGCCAAAAAGGGCGTATGCGTTTTTCCCTGAATATATTCAGGAAAAAACGCATACGCCCTTTTTGGCCAACCAAGCAAGCTTGCAAAGGAAATCTGCACTACAATGAAGTCTCACTGCCCCCCGGTCAAAAGGGCCATCTGAAAAAAGTGTAAAATCCAGAAAGGCAGGACAGGCCATGGAGAACTGGGAGCCTTGTTATGCTGATGGGCGGGATGTAAATTGCCAGCAGCCACTCTGGAGAAGTGTATGGTGTTTCCTGAAACATCCAAAAAACAAAGCAACAGAGCCTAGGGCACTTCCACTTATGGTCCTATAGCTTAGGGAAATTAAAATCAAAAAGACACAGCCACCCCAAAGTTTGGGACGGCTCTCTTTACAAGAACCTCGTTTACCGAACAAGTTCAATATCACAGAAAGCGAAAAATGGATAAAGAAGTTGTGGTACTTATGTACAATGCAATATCACTCAGCAATGAAATCTATGTCATCAGGCCCGTAGCAGCATAATGAGTGGATTCAGGTACGATGATTCTAAGTGAAATTAGTCACACAGAAAAAGAAACATCATAAGATATCACTAATACACGGAATGTAAACTTGGCTACACAAGAACTGAATTACAAAACAGAACAGGGTGTCAAATGTAGAAAACCAACTTATGCTTGCTTAAGGGGACGGGTGAGTTGGGGTGCTGCATGAAACCAGAGATTGAAATTAGCACAGATACCGTTCCATAAGCCAAATATGTAATAGACAAGAGCTACTCCTTGCTCAACGAAGTGGACTCAACACCCCATATTAAACGCCTAAGAATATTCCTGACTAGTAAGAATCTACCTGACTAGTAAGAATCTTAAAACCTATGGATTTATATATCTCCGAAAGAGAATCAAGCGTGTGTACAGCGGCATAAACGCAGCAGTGATAGGATTGGTGAGGTTCTGTGAGCAAATGCAGACCCTTTGAAGTCATATTGCATGGTACCCATTCCATGGGTCTCAACTCTCCATGTTTAAGGGATTCTTCCTTCAGCTAAAACATGCATGTGGAACCCAGAGTATGATCCACCGTGTGATCGGAAAACGTGTTCAAATGTGTCTCAGTTTTCGTCCCCTGGTACTCGGGTGCAACATTCCAGACGCTTTACTAACACTCTCCCCACTTGGAGAGTCAGTGCCTTTAACCTCCTGTTTGGCCCAGTTTGCAATTTCTGCGGAAGATGAACAGGAATAGGGAGAACCAATGAGAGATTAGGTGGAGGTGTCCGGACGGGCCAATTTAACTCTCATTTCCCACCAGGAAGAGGAATTAACCAAAGGCTCAGCATGCCGTGCCGGAACCAAACTAGGGCCTGAAGCAATCCTGCGGTGTTGTGGCCAGCTCACAAGAAAGCGAGTTGAAGAAAGGAGCTCAGGGGCACTGTAATTCACAAACCTGCAGAGTTATAAATGACAGCTATCTTCCAAAAATATATTGAATTAGGATGCCAAGAGGAGTTGAAAGCAGGGCAGAATTGCAGGAAACCGATTTCAGGAGGTAGACTGGAATTGCATGTAAAGCATAGGAAAAGAGGCAGAACGTCCACAATGATGCACTTGGCCAAAAAGGGCGTATGCGTTTTTTCCTGAATATATTCAGGAAAAAACGCATACGCCCTTTTTGGCCAACCAAGCAAGCTTGCAAAGGAAATCTGCACTACAAAGAAGTCTCACTGCCCCCCGGTCAAAAGGGCCATCTGAAAAAAGTGTAAAATCCAGAAAGGCAGGACAGGCCATGCAGAACTGGGAGCCTAGTTATGCTGATGGGCGGGATGTAAATTGCCAGCAGCCACTCTGGAGAAGTGTATGGTGTTTCCTGAAACATCCAAAAAACAAAGCAACAGAGCCTAGGGCACTTCCACTTATGGTCCTATAGCTTAGGGAAATTAAAATCAAAAAGACACAGCCACCCCAAAGTTTGGGACGGCTCTGTTTACAAGAACCTCGTTTACGGTACAAGTTCAATATCACAGAAAGCGAAAAATGGATAAAGAAATTGTGGTACTTACGTACAATGCAATATCACTCAGCAATGAAATCTATGTCAACAGGCCCATAGCAGCATAATGAGTGGATTCAGGTACGATGATTCTAAGTGAAATTAGTCACACAGGAAAAGAAACATCATAAGATATCACTAATACACGGAATGTAAACTTGGCTACACAGGAACTGAATTACAAAACAGAACAGCGTGTCAAATGTAGAAAACCAACTTATGCTTGCTTAAGGGGAAAGGTGAGTTGGGGTGCTGCATAAAACCAGAGATTGAAATGAGCACAGATACCGTTCCATCAGCCAAATATGTAATAGACAAGAGCTACTCCTTGCTCAACGAAGTGGACTCAACACCCCATATTAAACGCCTAACAATATACCTGACTAGTAAGAATCTTAAAACCTATGGATTTATATGTCTCTGAAAGAGAATCAAGCGTGTGTACAGCGGCATAAACGCAGCAGTGATAGGACTGGTGAGGTTCGGTGAGCAAATGCAGACCCTTTGAAGTCATATTGCATGGTACCCATTCCATGGGTCTCAACTCTCCATGTTTAAGGGATTCTTCCTTCAGCTAAAACATGCATGTGGAACCCAGAGTATGATCCACCGTGTGATCGGGAAACTTGTTCAAATGTGTCTCAGTTTTCGTCCCCTGGTACTCGGGTGCAACATTCCAGACGCTTTACTAACACTCTCCCCACTTGGAGAGTCAGTGCCTTTAACCTCCTGTTTGGCCCAGTTTGCAATTTCTGTGGAAAATGAACAGGAATAGGGAGAACCAATGAGAGACTAGGTGGAGGTGTCCGGATGGGCAAATTTAACTCTCATTTCCCACCAGGAAGAGGAATTAACCAAAGGCTCAGCGTGCCATGCCGGAACCACACTAGGGCCAGAAGCAATCCTGCGGTGTTGCGGCCAGCTCACAAGAAAGCGAGTTGAAGAAAGGAGCTCAGGGGCACTGTAATTCACAAACCTGCAGAGTTATAAATGACAGCTATCTTCCAAAAATATATTGAAGTAAGGCTGCCAAGGGGAGTTGAAAGCGGGGCAGAATTGCAGGAAACCGATTTCTGGAGGTACACTGGAATTGCATGTAAAGCATAGGAAAAGAGGCAGAACGTCCACAATGATGCACTTGGCCAAAAAGGGCGTATGCGTTTTTCCCTGAATATATTCAGGAAAAAACGCATACGCCCTTTTTGGCCAACCAAGCAAGCTTGCAAAGGAAATCTGCACTACAATGAAGTCTCACTGCCCCCCGGTCAAAAGGGCCATCTGAAAAAAGTGTAAAATCCAGAAAGGCAGGACAGGCCATGGAGAACTGGGAGCCTTGTTATGCTGATGGGCGGGATGTAAATTGCCAGCAGCCACTCTGGAGAAGTGTATGGTGTTTCCTGAAACATCCAAAAAACAAAGCAACAGAGCCTAGGGCACTTCCACTTATGGTCCTATAGCTTAGGGAAATTAAAATCAAAAAGACACAGCCACCCCAAAGTTTGGGACGGCTCTCTTTACAAGAACCTCGTTTACCGAACAAGTTCAATATCACAGAAAGCGAAAAATGGATAAAGAAGTTGTGGTACTTATGTACAATGCAATATCACTCAGCAATGAAATCTATGTCATCAGGCCCGTAGCAGCATAATGAGTGGATTCAGGTACGATGATTCTAAGTGAAATTAGTCACACAGAAAAAGAAACATCATAAGATATCACTAATACACGGAATGTAAACTTGGCTACACAAGAACTGAATTACAAAACAGAACAGGGTGTCAAATGTAGAAAACCAACTTATGCTTGCTTAAGGGGACGGGTGAGTTGGGGTGCTGCATGAAACCAGAGATTGAAATTAGCACAGATACCGTTCCATAAGCCAAATATGTAATAGACAAGAGCTACTCCTTGCTCAACGAAGTGGACTCAACACCCCATATTAAACGCCTAAGAATATTCCTGACTAGTAAGAATCTACCTGACTAGTAAGAATCTTAAAACCTATGGATTTATATATCTCCGAAAGAGAATCAAGCGTGTGTACAGCGGCATAAACGCAGCAGTGATAGGATTGGTGAGGTTCTGTGAGCAAATGCAGACCCTTTGAAGTCATATTGCATGGTACCCATTCCATGGGTCTCAACTCTCCATGTTTAAGGGATTCTTCCTTCAGCTAAAACATGCATGTGGAACCCAGAGTATGATCCACCGTGTGATCGGAAAACGTGTTCAAATGTGTCTCAGTTTTCGTCCCCTGGTACTCGGGTGCAACATTCCAGACGCTTTACTAACACTCTCCCCACTTGGAGAGTCAGTGCCTTTAACCTCCTGTTTGGCCCAGTTTGCAATTTCTGCGGAAGATGAACAGGAATAGGGAGAACCAATGAGAGATTAGGTGGAGGTGTCCGGACGGGCCAATTTAACTCTCATTTCCCACCAGGAAGAGGAATTAACCAAAGGCTCAGCATGCCGTGCCGGAACCAAACTAGGGCCTGAAGCAATCCTGCGGTGTTGTGGCCAGCTCACAAGAAAGCGAGTTGAAGAAAGGAGCTCAGGGGCACTGTAATTCACAAACCTGCAGAGTTATAAATGACAGCTATCTTCCAAAAATATATTGAATTAGGATGCCAAGAGGAGTTGAAAGCAGGGCAGAATTGCAGGAAACCGATTTCAGGAGGTAGACTGGAATTGCATGTAAAGCATAGGAAAAGAGGCAGAACGTCCACAATGATGCACTTGGCCAAAAAGGGCGTATGCGTTTTTTCCTGAATATATTCAGGAAAAAACGCATACGCCCTTTTTGGCCAACCAAGCAAGCTTGCAAAGGAAATCTGCACTACAAAGAAGTCTCACTGCCCCCCGGTCAAAAGGGCCATCTGAAAAAAGTGTAAAATCCAGAAAGGCAGGACAGGCCATGCAGAACTGGGAGCCTAGTTATGCTGATGGGCGGGATGTAAATTGCCAGCAGCCACTCTGGAGAAGTGTATGGTGTTTCCTGAAACATCCAAAAAACAAAGCAACAGAGCCTAGGGCACTTCCACTTATGGTCCTATAGCTTAGGGAAATTAAAATCAAAAAGACACAGCCACCCCAAAGTTTGGGACGGCTCTGTTTACAAGAACCTCGTTTACGGTACAAGTTCAATATCACAGAAAGCGAAAAATGGATAAAGAAATTGTGGTACTTACGTACAATGCAATATCACTCAGCAATGAAATCTATGTCAACAGGCCCATAGCAGCATAATGAGTGGATTCAGGTACGATGATTCTAAGTGAAATTAGTCACACAGGAAAAGAAACATCATAAGATATCACTAATACACGGAATGTAAACTTGGCTACACAGGAACTGAATTACAAAACAGAACAGCGTGTCAAATGTAGAAAACCAACTTATGCTTGCTTAAGGGGAAAGGTGAGTTGGGGTGCTGCATAAAACCAGAGATTGAAATGAGCACAGATACCGTTCCATCAGCCAAATATGTAATAGACAAGAGCTACTCCTTGCTCAACGAAGTGGACTCAACACCCCATATTAAACGCCTAACAATATACCTGACTAGTAAGAATCTTAAAACCTATGGATTTATATGTCTCTGAAAGAGAATCAAGCGTGTGTACAGCGGCATAAACGCAGCAGTGATAGGACTGGTGAGGTTCGGTGAGCAAATGCAGACCCTTTGAAGTCATATTGCATGGTACCCATTCCATGGGTCTCAACTCTCCATGTTTAAGGGATTCTTCCTTCAGCTAAAACATGCATGTGGAACCCAGAGTATGATCCACCGTGTGATCGGGAAACTTGTTCAAATGTGTCTCAGTTTTCGTCCCCTGGTACTCGGGTGCAACATTCCAGACGCTTTACTAACACTCTCCCCACTTGGAGAGTCAGTGCCTTTAACCTCCTGTTTGGCCCAGTTTGCAATTTCTGTGGAAAATGAACAGGAATAGGGAGAACCAATGAGAGACTAGGTGGAGGTGTCCGGATGGGCAAATTTAACTCTCATTTCCCACCAGGAAGAGGAATTAACCAAAGGCTCAGCGTGCCATGCCGGAACCACACTAGGGCCAGAAGCAATCCTGCGGTGTTGCGGCCAGCTCACAAGAAAGCGAGTTGAAGAAAGGAGCTCAGGGGCACTGTAATTCACAAACCTGCAGAGTTATAAATGACAGCTATCTTCCAAAAATATATTGAAGTAAGGCTGCCAAGGGGAGTTGAAAGCGGGGCAGAATTGCAGGAAACCGATTTCTGGAGGTACACTGGAATTGCATGTAAAGCATAGGAAAAGAGGCAGAACGTCCACAATGATGCACTTGGCCAAAAAGGGCGTATGCGTTTTTCCCTGAATATATTCAGGAAAAAACGCATACGCCCTTTTTGGCCAACCAAGCAAGCTTGCAAAGGAAATCTGCACTACAATGAAGTCTCACTGCCCCCCGGTCAAAAGGGCCATCTGAAAAAAGTGTAAAATCCAGAAAGGCAGGACAGGCCATGGAGAACTGGGAGCCTTGTTATGCTGATGGGCGGGATGTAAATTGCCAGCAGCCACTCTGGAGAAGTGTATGGTGTTTCCTGAAACATCCAAAAAACAAAGCAACAGAGCCTAGGGCACTTCCACTTATGGTCCTATAGCTTAGGGAAATTAAAATCAAAAAGACACAGCCACCCCAAAGTTTGGGACGGCTCTCTTTACAAGAACCTCGTTTACCGAACAAGTTCAATATCACAGAAAGCGAAAAATGGATAAAGAAGTTGTGGTACTTATGTACAATGCAATATCACTCAGCAATGAAATCTATGTCATCAGGCCCGTAGCAGCATAATGAGTGGATTCAGGTACGATGATTCTAAGTGAAATTAGTCACACAGAAAAAGAAACATCATAAGATATCACTAATACACGGAATGTAAACTTGGCTACACAAGAACTGAATTACAAAACAGAACAGGGTGTCAAATGTAGAAAACCAACTTATGCTTGCTTAAGGGGACGGGTGAGTTGGGGTGCTGCATGAAACCAGAGATTGAAATTAGCACAGATACCGTTCCATAAGCCAAATATGTAATAGACAAGAGCTACTCCTTGCTCAACGAAGTGGACTCAACACCCCATATTAAACGCCTAAGAATATTCCTGACTAGTAAGAATCTACCTGACTAGTAAGAATCTTAAAACCTATGGATTTATATATCTCCGAAAGAGAATCAAGCGTGTGTACAGCGGCATAAACGCAGCAGTGATAGGATTGGTGAGGTTCTGTGAGCAAATGCAGACCCTTTGAAGTCATATTGCATGGTACCCATTCCATGGGTCTCAACTCTCCATGTTTAAGGGATTCTTCCTTCAGCTAAAACATGCATGTGGAACCCAGAGTATGATCCACCGTGTGATCGGAAAACGTGTTCAAATGTGTCTCAGTTTTCGTCCCCTGGTACTCGGGTGCAACATTCCAGACGCTTTACTAACACTCTCCCCACTTGGAGAGTCAGTGCCTTTAACCTCCTGTTTGGCCCAGTTTGCAATTTCTGTGGAAAATGAACAGGAATAGGGAGAACCAATGAGAGACTAGGTGGAGGTGTCCGGACGGGCAAATTTAACTCTCATTTCCCACCAGGAAGAGGAATTAACCAAAGGCTCCACGTGCCATGCTGGAACTAAATTAGGGCCTGAGGAGATCCTGCGGTGTTGCGGCCAGCTCACAAGAAAGCGAGTTGAAGAAAGGAGCTCAGGGACACTGTAATTCAGAAACCTGCGGAGTTATAAAGGACAGCTATCGTCCAAAATTATGCTGAAGTAAGGTTGCGAAAAGGACTTGAATGCAGGGCAGAATTGCTGGAAATTGATTTCAAAACGTACACGGGAGTAGCTCTTAAAGCATAGGAAAAGAGACAGAACTTGGAAAATAATGCACTTGGCAAAAAAGGGCATATGTGTTTTATCCAGAGCTCTCATAACTGAGGGGAGGAGATTCCCAGCAGGCTCCAACTGCCACCTGAGGGCTCACATTGCCAAGGCAACGTTAGCATGCCAGGCAGGAGTTACCTCACAGCAGAGGTCCCACCTCACAGAAGGGTGAGAAACCCAGCCAACATCAGACTCTCACCAGAGGGCCCACATCACCAAGGGGATGGGAACCAGGCAGGAGTGTCTTCACATCAGTGGGGCCACATCATCGAAAGCTGAGGTACTCAGCACATGTGTCCTCAAACCAGAGGACCCACATCACCAAGGACCTCGGAGTGAGGCAGGCAGGAGTAGCCTCACAACACTGGGCACATAGAATAAAAAAGTGAGGAATCCAGCAGTTGGAACCTCCCAGCAGGCGGCCCAGAGCACCGAGACTATGGGATCCAGGCCACAGTGAACTCACAGAAGAGGGCCCATGTCATGAAACTGAGCAACCCAGCCATTGGGACCTCAGAGCAGGAGGCCCACATCCCCATGGGGATGGAATCTGGTAGGAGTGTCCTCGCACCACTGAGAACGTATCAGAAAATTTTGGGCGACCAGCAGTTAGGGCCTGGCGCCAGAGGACCCTCATCACCAAGGGAAGGAGGCTCCCAGCAGGCTCCAACTGCCACCAGAGGGCTGACGTCGCCAAGGCGATGTGTGCCAACCAGGCACGAATGACCTCACAGCAGAGGGCCCACCTCAGAGAAGTGTGACGAACCCAGTCAGGATCAGACTCGCACCAGAGGGCCCACATCACCAAATGGATTGGAACCAGGCAGGAGTGTCCTCACATGAGTAGGGCCACATCATCTAAAGGTGAGGAACCCAGAACATGTGGCTTCAAACCATAGGACACCCATCACCAAGGGGCTGGGAGTGAGGCAGGCAGGAGGAGCCTCATAACAGAGGGCCCAAAAATAAGAAAGGTGAGGAATCCAGCAGTTGGAACCTCCCAGCAGGCGGCCCAGAGCACAGAGGCTAGAGGAACCAGGCCAGAGTGAACTAACACCAGACAGCCCACATCATGAAACTGTGAGCAACCCAGACATTGGGACCTCAGAGCAGAAGGCCCACATCCCCATGGTGATGGGAACATGACAGGAGTGTCCTGGCATCACTGGGCTCACATCAGAAAACGTGGGGTGCTCAGAAGTTAGGGCCTGACACTAGAGGGCACTCATCACCGAGAGGAGGAGGCTCCCAGCAGGCTCCAGCTGCCACCAGAGGGCCAACGTCGCCAAGGCGATGTGTGCCAGCCTGGCAGGAGTGACCTCACAGCAGAGGGCCCACCTCACAGAAGGGTGAGGAACACAGCCAGGATCAGACTCTCACCAGAGGGCCCACATCACCAAGGGGATGGGAACCAGGCAGGAGTGTCCCCACACCAGTGGGACAACATCATCGAAAGGTGAGGATCCCAGCACATGTGTCCTCAAACCAGAGGAACCACATCACCAAGGGGTTTGGAATGAGGCTGGCAGGACTGGCCTCACAACACAGGGTCCATAGAATATAAAAGTTGAGGAATCCAGCAGTTGGAACCTCCCAGCAAGTGGCCCAGAGCACCGAGGCTATGGGATCCAGGCCGCAGTGAACTCACAGCAGAGGGCCCACATCATGAACCTGTGAGCAGCCCAGCTGTTGGGACCTCAGAACAGAAGGCCCACATCCCCATTGGGATGGGAACCTGGCAGGAGTGGCTTTGCACCACTTAGCACATATCAGAAAATGTTAGGAGCCCAGCAGTTAGGGCCTGATGCCAGGGGGCCCTCATAACTGAGGGGAGGAGACTCCCAGCAGGTTCCAACTGCCAACAGAGGGCCCACGTCTACAAGGTGGCATGCACCAGCCAGGCAGTAGTGACCTCACAGCAGAGGGCCTATCTCACAGAAGGGTGAGGAACCGAGGCAGGATGAGACTCTCACCAGAGGGCCCACAACACCAAGGGGATGGGAACCAGTCAGGACTGTCCTCCCACCAGTGGGACCACATCATCGAAAGGTGAGGAACCCAGCACATGTGGCCTCATATCAGAGGACATACATCACAAAGGGGATGGGAGTGAGGCAGGTAGGAGTAGCCTAAAAACAGAGGGCCCAAAGAATAAAAAAAGTGAGGAATCCAGCATTTGGAACCTCCCAGCAGGCGGCCGAGAGCACAGAAGCTATGGGATGCAGGCAGGAGTTAACTAACACCAGAGAGCCCACATCATGAAACTGTGAGCAACCCAGGCATTGGGACCTCAGAGCAGAAAGCCCACATCCCCATGGGGATGGGAACCTGACAGGAGTGTCCTGGCATCACTGGGCTCACATCAGAAAACGTGGGGAGCCCAGCAGTTAGAGCCTGATGCTAGAGGGCCATCATCACCGAGGGCAGGAGGCTCCCAGCAGGTTCCATGTGCCAACAGAGGGCCCACGTCGCCAAGGTGATGTGTGCAAGTCAGGCAGGATTGACCTCACAGCAGAGGGCCTACCTCACAGAAGAGTGAGGAACTCAGCCAGGATAAGACTGTCACCAGAAGGCCCACATCACCAAGGGGATGGGAACCAGGCAGGAGTGTCCTCACACCAGTGGGGCCACATCATTGAAAGTTGCCTAACCCAGCACATGTGACCTCAAACCAGAAGACCCACATCACGAAGGGGTTGCGAGTGAGGCAGGCAGGAGGAGCATCACAACACAGGACCCATAGAATACAAAAGTTGAGGAATCGAGCAGTTGGAACCTCCCAGCAGGCAGCCAAGACCACAGAGGCTATGGGATCCAGGCCACAGTGAACTAACACCAGAGAGCCCACATCATGAAATTGTGATCAACCCAGCCGTTGGAACCTCAGAGCAGAAGGCCCACATCCCCATGGGGATGGGAACCTAAGAGGAGTGCTTGAGCAACACTGGGCTCACTAAGAAAAGTTGGGGAGCCCAGCAGTTAGGGCCTGACATCAGAGGGCCCTCATCACAGAGCTGAGGAGGCTCCCAGCAGGGTCCAATTGCCACCAGAGGGCTCATGTCAACAAGGCGAGGTGAGCAACCCAGGCAAGAGTTACCTGATAGTAGAGGGCCCACCTCACAGATGGGTGAGGAACCCAGCCAGGATCAGACTCTCACCAGAGGGCCCACATCACAAAGGGGATGGGACCCAGTCAGGATTATCCTCACACCAGTGGGGCCTCATCATCTTAAGGTGAGGAACCCAGCACATGTGTCCTCAAACCAGAGGACCCACATCACCAAGGGCCTTGGAGTGAGGCAAGCAGGAGTAGCCTCACAACACAGGGCACATAATATAAAAAACGTGAGGATTCCAGCATTTAGACCTTCCAGCAGGCGGCCCAGAACACCGAGGCTATGGGATCCAGGCCACAGTGAACTCACAGCAGAGGGCCCACATCACAAAACTGTGAGCAACCCAGGAGTTGAGACCTCAGCGCAGAAGGACCACATCCCCATGGGAATGGGAACCTGGCTGGAGTGTCCTCGCACCACTGGGCGCACATCAGAAAATGTGGGGAGCCCACCATTTAGGGCCTGACGCCAGAGGGCCGTCATCACCGAGAGGAGGAGGCGCCCTGCACGCTCCAACTGCCACCAGAGGGCTCACGTCTCCAAGGTGACGTGTGCCAGCCAGGCAGGAGTGACCTCACAGCAGAGGGCCTACCTCACAGAACGTTGAGGAACCCAGCCAGGATTAGACTCTCGCCAGAGGGCCCACCTCACCAAGGGGATGGGAACCAGGCAGGAGTGTCCTCACACGAGTGGGGTCACATCATCGAAAGGTGAGGAACGCAGCACATGTGGCCTCAAGCCATAGGACAGTCATCACCAAGGGGCTGGCAGTGAGGCAGGCAGGAGGAGCCTCACAACAGAGGGCACATAGAATAAAAAAGTTGAGGAATCCAGCAGTTGGAACCTCCCAGCAGGCGGCTCAGAGCACCGATGATAAGGGATCCTTGCCGGAGTGAACTCACAGCAGAGGGCCCACATCATGGTACTGTGAGCAAGCCAGGCGTTTTGACCTCAGAGCAGAAGGCCCATATCGCCATGGGGATGGGAACCTGGCAAGAGTCTCCTCACTCACTTGGCGCACATCAGAAAATGTGGGGAGCCCAGCAGTTATGGCCTAAGGCAAGAGGGCCCTCATCACCGAGGGGAGGAGGATCCCAGCACACTCCAACTGCCACCAGAGGGCCCACGTCGCCAAGGTGACGTGTGCCAGACAGGCATGATTGACCTCACAGCAGAGGGCCCACCTCACAGAAGGGTGAGGAACCCAGCCAGGATCAGACTCTCACCTGAGGGCCCACATCAGCAAGGGGATGGGAACCAGTCAGGACTGTCTTCCCTCCAGTGGGGTCACATCATCGAAAGGTGCGGAACCCAGCACATGTGGCCTCAAATCAGAGGACACATATCACAAAGGGAATGGGAGTGAGGCAGGCAGGAGTAGCCTAAAAACAGAGGGCCCAAAGAATAAGAAAGGTGAGGAATCCAGCAGTTGGAACCTCCCAGCAGGCGGCCCAGAGCACAGAAGCTATGGGATGCAGGCAGGAGTGAACTAACAGCAGAGAGCCCACATCATGAAACTGTGAGCAACCCAGGCTTTGGGACCTCAGAGCAGAAGGCCCACACCCCAATGGGGATGTGAACCTGGCTGGAGTGTCCTCGCACCACTGGGCGCACATCACAAAATGTAGGGAGCCCAGCAGTTAGGGCCTGATGCCAGAGGGCCCTCATCACCGAGGAGAGGAGGCTCCCAGCAGGCTCCAAGTGCCACCAGAGGGCTCATGTCCACAAGGCGAGGTGAGCAAGCCAGGCAAGAGTGACCTCACATCAGACGGCCTACCTCACAGATGGGTGAGGAACCCAGCCGGGATCAGACTCTCAACAGAGGGCCCACATCACCAAGGGGATGTGAACCAGGCAGGAGTCTCCTAAGACCATTGGTCCCACATCATCGAAAGGTGAGGAACCCAGCACATGTGGCCTCAAACCAGACGACACACATCACGAAGGGGCTGGGAGTGAGGCAGGCAGGAGGATCCTCACAACAGAGGGCCCAAAAAATTAAAAAAGTGAGGAATCCAGCAGTTGGAACCTCCCAGCAGGCAGCCAAGAGCACAGAGGCTATGGGATCCAGGCTTCTGTGAACTAACACCAGAGAGCCCACATCATGAAAATGTGAACAACCCAGCCGTTGGGACCTCAGAGCAGAAGGCCCACATCCCCATGGAGATGGGATCCTAAGAGGAGTGCCAAAGCATCACTGGGCTCCCTAAGAAAAGTTGGTGAGCCCAGCAGTTAGGGCCTGACGCAAGAGGACCCTCATCACCGGGGGAAGAGATTCCCAGCACGCTCCAACTGCCACCACACGGCTGACTTCACCAAGGCAATGTGTGCCAGCCATGCAGGAGTGACCTATCAGCAGAGGGTCTCCCTCACAGGTGGGTGAGGAACAAAGCCAGGAACAGACTCTCACCAGGGGGTCCACATAACCACGTGGATGAGAACCAAGCAGGAGTGTCCTCACACTAGTGGGGCCACATCATTGAAAGGTGAGGAACCCAGCAAAAGTGGCCACAAACCAGAGGACCCACATCACCAAGGGGTTGAGAGTGAGGTAGGTGTCTGGACGGGCATATTTAACACTCATTTCCCACCAGGAAGAGGAATTAACCAAAGGCTCAGCGTGCCCTGCCAGAAGCAGATTAGGGCCTGAAGCAGTCTTGCGGGTTTGCGGCCAGCTCACAAGAAAGCGAGTTGAAGAAAGGAGCTCAGGGGCCCTGTAATTCACAAACCTGCAGAGTTATAAATGACAGATAACGTCCAAAAATATATTGAAGTAAGGCTGCGAAGAGGACTTGAAAGCGGGGCAGAATTGCAGGAAACCGATTTCAGGAGGTAGACTGGATTTGCATTTAAAGCATAGGAAAAGAGGCAGAACATCGACAATGATGCACTTGGCAACAAAGGGCGTATGAGTTTGTTCCTGAATATATTCAGGAAAAAACACATACGCCCTTTTTGGCAAACCAAGCAAGCTTGCAATGGAAATCCGAACTACTATGAAGTGTCACTTCCCCCCGGTCTAAAGGGCCACTGAGAAAAGTGTAAAATCCAGAAAGGCAAGACAGGCCATGGGGAAAAAGGAGCCTTGTTATGCTTATGGGCGGGATGTACATTGCCAACAGCCACTCTGGAGAAGTGTATGGTGTTTCCTGATACATCTGAAAAACAAAGCAACAGAATCTAGGGCATTTCCACTTATGGTCCTATAGCTTAGGGAAATTAAAATCAAAAAGACACAGCCACCCCAAAATTTACAACGGCTCTGTTTACAGGAGCCTCTTCTACAGTACAAGTTAAATATCCCAGAGAACAAATAATTGATAAAGAAGTTGCGGTACTTATGTACAACAGAATACCACTCAGCAATGAAATCTGTGTCACCAGGCCTGTACCAGCATAATGAGTGGATTGAGGCATGATGATTCTAAGTGAAATAAGTCACACAGAAAAAGAAACATCATAAGGTATCACTAATGCACGGAATGTAAACTTGGCTACACATGAACTGAATTACAAAACAGAACAGGGTCTCAAGTTTAGAAAACCAACTTATGCTTGCTTAAGGGGAAAGGTGAGTTGGGGTGCTGCATAAAACCAGAGTTTGAAATTAGCACAGATACCGTTCCATAAGCCAAATATGTAATAGACAAGACCTACCCGTTGCTCAACGAAATGGACTCAACAATGAGGTATCACCTCACACCTGTTAGAATGGGCATCATCTGAAAATCTACAAACAACAAATGCTGGAAAGGGTGTGGAGAAAAGGAACACTCTTCCACTATTGTTGGGAATATAAATTGATACAGTCACTATGGAGAACAATATGGAGTTTCTTAAGAAACTAATAATAGAATTACCATATGATACAGCAATCCCAGGACTGGACATATACTCAGACAAAACCATAAATCAAAAAGAGACATTCACCGCAATGTTCATTGCATCACTATTTACAATATCGAGGTAATGGAAGCAACCTAAATGCCCACAGACAGACGAATGCATAAAGCTGTGGTACATATATAAAAGGGAATATTACTAAGCCATGAAAGGAATGAAATTGGGTCATTTGTAGAGACGTCGATGGATCTAGAGACTGTCCTACAGAGTGAAGTAAGTCAGAAAGAGAAAAACAAATCTTGTATATTCATGCATATATGTGGAACCTAGAAAAACTGTACAGATTAACCATTTTGCAAGGCATAAATAGAGCAACAGATGTAGACAACAATCGTATGGACAACAAGGGGGGAAAGCTCTTGGAGGGGTGGTGGTGGGAGGAGTTGAGAGATTGGGATTGGCATGTAAACATTTATATATATAAAATAGATAACCAATGAGAACCTGCTGTATAAAAATATAAAATAAAATTCAAAATTAAAAAGAAATAAAATTTAAAAAATAAAACAGAAAAAACAATTATTCCCTTCACATACATGTATTTATATGAATAAATTATTTCCATGCTTATATCTGTAAATACAAAAAAGAGGAATAAAATCTACCTTGAACCAAAAACGAAAAAGAGAAAAAAAAAAACAGAACCCACCAGTTACTCAGAGGAAAACCGTATCAGGGCACTTGCTCCAGTTGTAAACAATTCTGAAGTTGGTCAGTGGTGGGGAATCGTCTCCCATTCAGCCAGCAGCCCCCACACAACAAGCGTCCTCATTGCAAAGCTGGGGCACCGTGCCGAGGCATCTGTGAGTAAACGTGAGCTGAGCCCCAGGCCACTTGCTGCTGAACTGTTCCCACCCTTCCCAGGTAAAACACCTGAATATATACAAGGACTTGAAAGCCTAGAGGAAGGGCCATGGAGCCACACGAGTGACAGCATGCCAGCTGACTTGGTGCCTGCAGGCCAGCCAGGATGGTCCTGGCCCTGGGTGCTCTTCTGGAAGATTTCCATTTCCCTGCCTGAGATACCCGTCCTGTCCCTGCCCCCACTGCTTTTTTCCTTCCTCACCTCTGCCCAGGGAGAAATTCCAGCAGCAGGTATGGGTGACACATCCTCTTCTTTAGCAGGTGGCAGCCTGGCATCTGCTGCAGAAAGTCCAGCAGAGCCCCACTCACACTGGGCCACCCACAAAGCCGTGGCCTCTCACTCCCTCCCACCAGCCCAGCCCCGAGACTGCTGACAGGGCAGAGAAAATGGCGTCAGGCACAGCTGCAGGGGCTTTTGCTGCCTGGAGTGGTATTTATATTGATCTCAACCCAGGCACACCTGGGGAGGGCTGGCCAGCATGGTAAGGCTGCCCAGGTAGCCAATCATCACCCCTCAGGGGCTCACAGTTGCAGAAAATGGAACTTGCTGAACCGGCCAGGTCCAAGGAACAGGTGTGGGCTCCTGAGAGTCAGGATAGACAAGGGGCTGCAGCTTTGGCTTGTTTTCTAATCATTTTATCTGGCCCATGAGTGGGAGACAACTTCAAGAAAACCCTCTCCTAATGAGAGGAACCCAGGAGTCAGGGAGAGGAGGGGTGGGTGGTGGTTGGAGACAGAGGCCTGGTGCCCTGGGTGCAGTGGAAGTCTCTGGAAGACCAGGTGGAGGGAGGCCACACAGAGTGATGCCCAGGGTCACAGACCTGTCGGAGCTGCTGTTTGTTAGTTCAAGTCCTGCTCTGAGGTGCTCTGTGTCAGCTCTGAGCGACAGGTGAGCTGGGGGTGCTCTTCAATGAGGGCTATGTGCACGGTTCCTGTGTGCCCAGCCCTGCCACGGTACCTGCAAGGGTAGCTCTGTATCCTGGGAGGGGCCTGACCATGAGAGCCCCGTGGGCTGGGTTGGGGGTGGGGTACCTGCCCAGGAGAGCTCCATATCCTGGGATTGGCCTGACCACGAGAGCCCCATGGGCTGCTGGGGACCTGGTAAAGGATGTCAGGACAGTCAGTGAAGCCACCGAGGATATACCTCCAGTTGCTCCTGATTCCTACACCCTGCTGGTCATTCTACCAACCACCAGGACATGGTATTCTGTATTAGTCTTCAATGATGCCTTCTTTTGTATTCCATTAGTCCCAGAGTCACAAGAAATTTTGGCTTGTGAGTGGCAGGACTCAACATACAACTAAAACAATACTTCCGGGCCGTCTTGCCCCAAGGGTTCAAAAATTCCCACACCATCTTTGGGGAAAGCTTAGCTAACGACCGAAAAGTTCTACCTCTGGAAAAGGAAACCCTCCTTCAATATGCAGACGACATTCTGATCGCCAGCCCTACTAAGGAGGCCTCTGAACTACCAAGCCAATAAAGGATAGAAGTTGTCCAAGAAAAAGCTCAAATATCACAGACTGCGGTGACCTGCCTGGGCTTCATTCTCACACAAGGTCAGAGAAGCCCATCCCAGGAAAGGGAAGAAACCATTTGCAGCCTTACCCCTTTCTAAAACTAGAAGACAGCTTAGGGGTTCCTGGGGAGGCCAGGGTTTGCTGCTTCTGGATCCCTAACTACAGTCTACTAGCTGGGCCTCTATATGAAACACTGAAAGGAAAAGATGATGATCCTTTTGAACAGAATCCAGAAGTGGCCTTTCAAGAATGGAAAGAGCAGTCAATTCAGACCCTTGCCCTGGAACTCCCTAATTGAGCTAAACCCTTTGAC
Organism: Leucopleurus acutus; assembly: GCF_964270905.1. Lineage (NCBI taxonomy): Eukaryota > Metazoa > Chordata > Mammalia > Artiodactyla > Delphinidae > Leucopleurus > Leucopleurus acutus. The sequence continues at coordinate 12,925 of NW_028138678.1, read as the reverse complement.
CTTTCCATTCCCGGTGAAAGGTGAATCGCCATTGGAGAATTAGTGCAAAAACTGGGACCACTTGAAATGGAACAACGCAAGAATGCCATCCAGGTAGGATAAACTACAGTCACCGAGGGGCTTGGCCCACTGCCACATCTGGCCAAGATACTGGCGGTATCTAAAAACCTGGAAATCAGCAGCCCAAAAGGCCACCTCCCTCCTAAGGGAAAAGGACCCCACGTGGTGATCCTAATCACCAACCATGCCCTGAAGTTGCAGGGTTCGCTCCGTGGGCACACCGACCTCGAGTGAGGAGGCCCTCCAACTCCAACATCCAGAGAGATAACCGGAGGCAACAGGGCACCATGACGACTCATGTGAACATCACTTGACCTGGAGTTTCTCTCATAAAACAACAATAGTGTGTCCCGAAGGAGTAGACTACTGCTTGCAGGACTTCCTGCACCCGGAGGGGAGCTAATAATCTTGGCGGGGGAACCGTATATCACACTGTCACCATAGAAAAGCCTACAGACACCGTGATGATGGTGGCCAATAAGACCGGCTGGACTCCTGTTTACTTCAAAAGGCTGTTGACTCAGTGGCCATCATGGTCCTTGATCACCACTGACCCTGGACTGTCTGGGAGTTGAGCGGGCAGGGCTCTGACACCTGGTGCTGATTTTATGTTAATTCAGGGGCCTAATTGAAGAAAGAGCAGACTACTGGTCAGAGCATCTAGGCTGGCAGAAACGGTCAGCCTAAGGTGGCCGAACAAATGTGGGGCGGGGTGAAACCGGCCCCCACAGCGTCTCTGCACATCTCTTTCCTGGACCCTTAAAGGTCATTAGAATCTATAACACTTCCAATGCTGGTGCTCAGGCGGACGAGCAGGGAGGCAGGGGTCCTGGGGCCAATCAACGTCACCTGGAGGCTGCTGGGGAGAAGTTCTGACCCTCGTCCCCTGGTATGAGGGCTCCCAACTCAGCACTCAGCAGTTACAGAAGAAGGGTCTGCACCCTCAGCACTCCAAGAATGAGGAACGGGACAAAAGGCAGAGGAGGGGTTTGTCCCCAGCAAAGCCCATTAAAAATCCCTGGGAGATAAAAATAGAATCTGGGCAATAAAGTCAAGTCTGACCTTTTTTATCCTTTGTGCTTTGTCTAATTTCACGTGCTCCTAGGGTCCCGCATGCAGAGGTTCCACACCCGGCACTTCAGACCAGATTTCCTGGTGCAGAATGGCTGGGTCGACACCTCAGCTCCTGGGGCCCAGTGCAGACTCCGAGATATAGAGCCTGAGCTGCAGCCAACCCGGCCCTTGAGAGCTCCGCCCCCTCCCTCCCACTGACTCTGACAGGATCTCTACACAGCAGCCCAGCCCACAGCCCACGGGGTAGTGCATGCTCTCACCTCTCCATTCTCTGATGAAAATATAAAGTTTCCTTTGCTTGGGAACCAAACTCAGTCTCGATCTGTTGGCCCCAATGACACTGGGCAGGGGGACCCTTGTTGGGGTCCACTCTGGAGGATCAGTAACAGAAATTGAGACTATTGTAACTTCAATGAACAGATGTGTGAGCCAAACTGTAGTTAACATAGAACAGTTTATAAGGCTCGGGTAAAATAAGATGTTTCTAACACTTCCATTTGATATTTCCATCACTTTATTATAAGCAAGTTCAGTGAGAAGGTTTGTCCTATTTGTCAGGTCAATATTAGAGAAATGAAGTGATTTCTTTCCAAGGATGTACATCTAATAATCTTGGTTAAAGCTTCAATCTTGTTTTAAATGCTTTTCCATTGAAAATGATACCTCTCTTTCAGCTCCCCCATTTCTGAGAAGTATAAAATCTTATAATTTATTATTACCAAAGGGGAAAGGTGGGAGGAGGGATAAATTAACAGTTTGGAATTAACACATACACACTGCTATGTATAAAATAGATCATCAACAAGGAACTACTGTATAGCACAGGGAACTACACTCAATATTGTGCAATAACCTATAAGGGGAAATAATCGGAAAAAGAATAGATATTTTTATTGACATCATCTATCAATGACAGTTAAAGTGTAACCTAAGGGAAGCCGGTGGTGAGTGCTTCTGACCCTGAAGACTTCAGTCATCTAAAGTTTGGACTCTGCCTACTTCCCAAGGCCCTTAATGAACATATGTGTAGCCGTAGCTTAAAAAACTCCCCAGTTTGGGTTTCGGGGAGACACTGATTTTGAAAAAGCCCTGGTGTTCTCCTTACATGAATGGGACTCTTCCTACTGCTAAAACATGTCTGTCACATCCAGAGGATGGTATACCGTCTGATCGGGAAGAGTTTGGAAAAGGCATCTCATCTCCTCATCTCCTGGTGCTCGGGTTCACCCCTCCAGCGTCTTTACTAACAGTCTCCCCACTTGGAGATGTCAACACTGTCAACATCCTGTTGCGTACAGTTTGGAATTTGTCCAGAGGATGAAGCGGAAGGATGAGGAACAATGAGAGACAAGTCCTAGGTGTTCAGACAGGCACATGTCACTCTAATTTCCAATCAGGAAGATGAATTGACCAAAGGCTAGGGTTGCCCATGGAAACAGTATAGGGCTTGAGGAAATCCCACTGCTTTGTGGCCAGTTCCCATAAACACAAGTTGAACAATGGAACTCAGGGGCAGTAAAATTCACGAAACTGCAGAGTTGAAAATATCTATCACTGAAAAATGTCTTGAGGAAAGTCAGAGAAAAGGATTGGCAAGCAAGGGAGAATGGCAGGAAAGGGATTTGAGGAGGTAGAAAGGACTCGCCATTAAGCACAAGAAAAGGGGCTGAACATTGCCGACATTGCAGTTGGCCAAAAAGGCTGTATGCGTTTTTTTCTGTATATATTCAAGAAAAGGGCATACACTTTTTTAGCCAACCAAACAGGTGGGCACTGGAAATCAATACTACAAAAGATATCACTTCGCATCAGTCAGAAGAGCCATCCTCATAAAGTGTAAACGCCAGAAATGCAGGACAGGGCAAGGAGAGGAGGGAGCCCTGTGAGGCTTATAGTGGAAATGTATATTGCCAACGGCCATTCTGGAGAACTGTATTGTGTTTACTAAAGCATCTAAAAAATGAGCTACAGAGCATAGGGCACTTGCACTCATGGGCGTATATCTTGGGAAAAACAAAAATCGAGAGGACACAGGCACCCCAATGTTTACTGCCTCTCTGTTTAAAAGATCCTCGACTAGGATATAACTTAAATGTCTCTGGAGGGAAAAAATGGATAGAGATGTGGTACTTATGTAGAGTGGAATATTACTCAGCCTGGAAATCAATGAAATATGGCCAGTTGTAACAACTCCGGAGGAGTTACGTATGATCATTCTAAGTGACATAAATATGTAGAAAACACGTGTAAGGCTGCTAAACGGGAAAGGTGGGGAGGGGTGAGGCATCATCCAGGAGGTTGAAATTAGCAAAGATACCATTCCAAATACCAAACTGATAATCAACAAGGCCTACACGGTAACTAAAAGAACTGCACTCAGCACACTCAAGTCACCGGAAAAGAATATCTATGACTGGTAAGAATCTAAAAAAGAAATTATTGATGTCTCTCTGTACGTGAATCAAGTAGATGTACAGCAGCAAGAAACAGAGCTTTGAAAATCAGCTGTAAACAACATAGTAATAAATTGAAAAAAATAAACGACAGAGAGACAGAGAAAACCTCTTACAACTTTTCCTCAGGGACGGTGATGCAACATGGATTGAACACATCTAGACCCACAGCAGGATGAGACATAAGGCTGGAAACTGTTCGCACTAAGAGAAATGTGGGGTTGGGTGAGGAAATGCACACCCTTTAAAGTAATACTACCTGGTACCCATTCAATGGGTCCCAAATCTGCAGGTTCAAGGAATCTTCCTACAGCTAAAACATGCATGGAAAACCCAGAGGACTGTACACCATGTGATCGGGAGATGTGTCTAAAATGCACCTCATTTATCCTCTCCTGGTGCTCCTGTTCATCATTCCAGCCACGTTACTTAGAATCTCCCCACTTAGAGAATCAGCACATTTAAACTTCTGTTTCACACATTTTGCAAATTGTGAGGAGGATGAACGGGAACAGGGGGAAACAATGAGAGAATAGTTGTAGGGGTTTGGACGGGCACATGTCACTCTAATTTCCCATTAAGAATAAGAATTAAAAAAAGGCTCATCCCGCCTCGCCGGAGCCAAAATAGGGCCTGAAGCAATCCTGCAGTTTTGAGGCCAGCTCACAAAAGAGCAACTTAAAAAATGGAGCTCAGGGTCACTGCAATTCACAAACCTGCAGAGTTATAAATGAAAACTAACGTCCAAAAATATGTTGAGGTAAGGCAAAGAAGAGGATCTGAATGCAAGACAGAATTGCAAGAAACAGATTTCAAGAGATAGATTGGACTCGCCTTTAAAGCACATGAAAAGCGGCAGAATTTCGACAATGATGCAGTTGGCCCAAAAGGGAGTATGCGTTTTTTCCTGAATATATCCAGGAAAAAACGCATACGCACTTTATGGGCAACCAAGCAAGCAAGCAATGCAAATGTGCACAACAAAGAAGTCTCATTTCCCACCGGTCAAAAGGGCCATCCGAAAAAATTGTAAAAACCAGAAATGCAGGACAGGCCATGGAGAACAGGGAGCCTTTATACGCTGATGGACAGTGTGTGAACTGCCGAGAGCCACTCTGGAGAAGTGTATGGTGGTTCCTAAATCATCTAAAAAACAGAGCGACAGAGCATAGGGCACTTCCAATCACGGGAGTATATCTAGGGAAGTCTAAAAATCAACAAGACACAAGCACACCACAGTTTAGGGCTACTCTGTTTACAAGAACCTCAACTTCAGTACACCTTAAATATCCCAGGAAAGAGAACAATGGATAAAGAAAATGTGGTACTTATGTACAATGGAATATCTCTTCACCATGAAATCAATGTAATAAGGCTAGTAGAAGGATAAAGAGTGGATTGAGGTCCGATAATACTACTTGAAATAAGTCAAACAGAAAAAGAAACATATCATAAGATATCACTTATAGAGGGAGGATAAATATGGCTGCACAAAAAATGAATGACAAAACAGAACAGTGTCTCACATTTAGAAAACACACTTATGTCAGCTTAAGGGGAAAGGAGAGGTGGGGTGATGCATAAAACCAGAGTTTGAAATTAGCACAGATACCGTTCAATAAACCAAATAGGTATCAGACAAGATCTACACCTTGCTCAATGAACTGGCCTCAACACACCCTATACACCACAGAGAAATATATCTGAGTAATAAGAATCTTAAAACCCATGTATTGATATATCTCCATAAGGGAATCAAGTGTGCGCAGAGCGGCACAAACCCAGCAGTGAAAATGAGCTAAACCCCATTATAGAAATAAATTTTAAAACCAAAACGCAGAAACAATGAAAGAGAGAAAAATTCTTACAAAATTCGCTCAGGGGCTGTGATGCAACCTGGAATGACCACATATAAACCCACAGCTGGATAAGACATAAGGCTGGACACTTGGGGCTGAAAGGATTGGAGAGCTTTGGTGAGCAACTGCCGAAAGTTTAATGCAATACTTCATGCTACTTATTCCAAGGGTCCCAACACTCCAAGTTGAAAGGAATCTTCCTACAGCTAAACCATGCATGGGAAATCCAGCAGATGGTATACCATATGATCGGGAAAGGTTTCTAAAATGCACCTCATTTTCCTCTCCTGGGGCTCCGGATCAACATTCCAGCCACTTTACTAACAACATCTCCACATGGAGAGTCAATGCCTTTAAGTTCCGGTATCGCACAGTCTGCAGTTAGTGCGGAGGATGAATGGGAATAGGGGGAACCAGTGAGAAAATAGCTGTAGCGGTTTCAATGGGCACATGTCACTCTAATTTCACATCAGGAAGAAGAATTAACCAAAGGCAGAGCAAGGCGCCCCAGAAGAAGAATAGGGCCTGAAGAAATCCTGTGGATATGAGGCAAGATCACAAAACTAAGAGCTGAAAAATGGAGCTAAGGGCCACTGCAATTGAAAAACCTGCAGAGTTATAAAGGCCAACTATTTTCCAAACGTATATTGAGGTAAGGCTATGAAGAGGAACTGAGAGCAAGGCAGAACTGCAGGAAACCGATTTCAGGAGGTAGACTGGAATTGCACTGAAAACATATGAAAAGACTCAGAACGTCGACAATGATGCACTTGGCCAAAAAGGGCGTATGCGTTCTTTCCTGAATATATTCAGGAAGAAACGCATACGCCCTTTCTGGCCAACCAAGCAAGCTCGCAAAGGAAATCTGCACTACAATGAAGTCTCACTGCCCCCCGGTCAAAGGGCCTTCTGAAAAAAGTGTAAAATCCAGAAAGGCAGGACAGGCCATGGAGAACTGGGAGCCTTGTTATGCTGATGGGCGAGATGTAAATGGCCAACAGCCACTCTGGAGAAGTGTATGGTGTTTCCTGAAACATCCAAAAAACTAAGCAACAGAGCCTAGGGCACTTCCACTTATGGTCCTATAGCTTAGGGAAATTAAAATCAAAAAGACACAGCCACCCCAAAGTTTGGGATGGCTCTGTTTACAAGAACCTCGTTTACGGTACAAGTTAAATATCGCAAAAAGTGAAAAATGGATAAAGAAGTTGTGGTACTTACGTACAATGCAATATCACTCAGCAATGAAATCTATGTCATCAGGCCCGGAGCAGCATAATGAGTGGATTCAGGTACGATGATTCTAAGTGAAATTAGTCACACAGAAAAAGAAACATCATAAGATATCACTACTACACGGAATGTAAACTTGGCTACACAGGAACTGAATTACAAAACAGAACAGGGTCAAAAATGTAGAAAACCAACTTATGCTTGCTTAAGGGGAAAGCCGATATGGGGTGCTGCATGAAACCAGAGATTAAAATTGGCACAGATACCGTTCCATAAGCCAAAAATATAATAGACAAAAGGTACTCCTTGCTCAACGAAGTGGACTCAACACCCTATATTAAACGCCTAGGAATATACCTGACTAGTAAGAATCTACATGACTAGTAAGAATCTTAAAACCTATAGATTTATATGTCTCCGAAAGAGAATCAAGCGTGTGTACAGCGGCATAAACGCAGCAGTGATAGGATTGGTGAGGTTCGGTGAGCAAATGCAGACCCTTTGAAGTCATATTGCATGGTACCCATTCCATGGGTCTCAACTCTCCAGGTTTAAGGGATTCTTCCTTCAGCTAAAACATGCATGTGGAACCCAGAGTATGATCCACCGTGTGATTGGGAAACGTGTTCAAATGTGTCTCAGTTTTCGTCCCCTGGTACTCGGGTGCAACATTCCAGACGCTTTACTAACACTCTCCCCACTTGGAGAGTCAGTGCCTTTAACCTCCTGTATGGCCCAATTTGCAATTTCTGTGGAAAATGAACAGGAATAGGGAGAACCAATGAGAGATTAGGTGGAGGTGTCTGGACGGGCAAATTTAACTCTCATTTCCCACCAGGAAGAGGAATTAACCAAAGGCTCAGCGTGCCATGCCGGAACCACACTAGGACCAGAAGCAATCCTGCGGTGTTGCGGCCAGCTCACAAGAAAGCGAGTTGAAGAAAGGAGCTCAGGGGCACTGTAATTCACAAACCTGCAGAGTTATAAAGGACAGCTATCTTCCAAAAATATATTGAAGTAAGGCTGCCCAGAGGAGTTGAAAGGGGGGCAGAATTGCAGGAAACCGATTTCAGGAGGTAGACTGGAATTGCATGTAAAGCATAGGAAAAGAGGCAGAACGTCCACAATGATGCACTTGGCCAAAAAGGGCGTATGCGTTTTTTCCTGAATATATTCAGGAAAAAACGCATACGCCCATTTTGGCCAACCAAGCAAGCTTGCAAAGGAAATCTGCACTACAATGAAGTCTCACTGCCCCCCGGTCAAAAGGGCCATCTGAAAAAAGTGTAAAATCCAGAAAGGCAGGACAGGCCATGGAGAACTGGGAGCCTAGTTATGCTGATGGGCGGGATGTAAATTGCCAGCAGCCACTCTGGAGAAGTGTATGGTGTTTCCTGAAACATCCAAAAAACAAAGCAACAGAGCCTAGGGCACTTCCACTTATGGTCCTATAGCTTAGGGAAATTAAAATCAAAAAGACACAGCCACCCCAAAGTTTGGGACGGCTCTGTTTACAAGAACCTCGTTTACGGTACAAGTTCAATATCACAGAAAGCGAAAAATGGATAAAGAAATTGTGGTACTTACGTACAATGCAATATCACTCAGCAATGAAATCTATGTCATCAGGCCCGTAGCAGCATAATGAGTGGATTCAGGTACGATGATTCTAAGTGAAATTAGTCACACAGAAAAATAAACATCATAAGATATCACTAATACACGGAATGTAAACTTGGCTACACAAGAACTGAATTACAAAACAGAACAGGGTGTCAAATGTAGAAAACCAACTTATGCTTGCTTAAGGGGACGGGTGAGTTGGGGTGCTGCATAAAACCAGAGATTGAAATGAGCACAGATACCGTTCCATAAGCCAAATATGTAATAGACAAGAGCTACTCCTTGCTCAACGAAGTGGACTCAACACCCCATATTAAACGCCTAAGAATATACCTGACTAGTAAGAATCTACCTGACTAGTAAGAATCTTAAAACCTATGGATTTATATGTCTCCGAAAGAGAATCAAGTGTGTGTACAGCGGCATAAACGCAGCAGTGATAGGATTGGTGAGGTTCGGTGAGCAAATGCAGACCCTTTGAAGACATATTGCATGGTACCCATTCCATGGGTCTCAACTCTCCATGTTTAAGGGATTCTTCCTTCAGCTAAAACATGCATGTGGAACCCAGAGTATGATCCACCATGTGGTCGGAAAACGTGTTCAAATGTGTCTCAGTTTTCGTCCCCTGGTACTCGGGTGCAACATTCCAGACGCTTTACTAACACTCTCCCCACTTGGAGAGTCAGTGCCTTTAACCTCCTGTTTGGCCCAGTTAGCAATTTCTGCGGAAGATGAACAGGAATAGGGAGAACCAATGAGAGATTAGGTGGAGGTGTCCGGACGGGCCAATTTAACTCTCATTTCCCACCAGGAAGAGGAATTAACCAAAGGCTCAGCATGCCGTGCCGGAACCAAACTAGGGCCTGAAGCAATCCTGCGGTGTTGCGGCCAGCTCACAAGAAAGCGAGTTGAAGAAAGGAGCTCAGGGGCACTGTAATTCACAAACCTGCAGAGTTATAAATGACAGCTATCTTCCAAAAATATATTGAATTAGGATGCCAAGAGGAGTTGAAAGCAGGGCAGAATTGCAGGAAACCGATTTCAGGAGGTAGACTGGAATTGCATGTAAAGCATAGGAAAAGAGGCAGAACGTCCACAATGATGCACTTGGCCAAAAAGGGCGTATGCGTTTTTTCCTGAATATATTCAGGAAAAAACGCATACGCCCTTTTTGGCCAACCAAGCAAGCTTGCAAAGGAAACCTGCACTACAATGAAGTCTCACTGCCCCCCGGTCAAAAGGGCCATCTGAAAAAAGTGTAAAATCCAGAAAGGCAGGACAGGCCATGGAGAACTGGGAGCCTAGTTATGCTGATGGGCGGGATGTAAATTGCCAGCAGCCACTCTGGAGAAGTGTATGGTGTTTCCTGAAACATCCAAAAAACAAAGCAACAGAGCCTAGGGCACTTCCACTTATGGTCCTATAGCTTAGGGAAATTAAAATCAAAAAGACACAGCCACCCCAAAGTTTGGGACGGCTCTGTTTACAAGAACCTCGTTTACGGTACAAGTTCAATATCACAGAAAGCGAAAAATGGATAAAGAAATTGTGGTACTTACGTACAATGCAATATCACTCAGCAATGAAATCTATGTCATCAGGCCCATAGCAGCATAATGAGTGGATTCAGGTACGATGATTCTAAGTGAAATTAGTCACACAGAAAAAGAAACATCATAAGATATCACTAATACACGGAATGTAAACTTGGCTACACAAGAACTGAATTACAAAACAGAACAGGGTGTCAAATGTAGAAAACCAACTTATGCTTGCTTAAGGGGACGGGTGAGTTGGGGTGCTGCATAAAACCAGAGATTGAAATTAGCACAGATACCGTTCCATAAGCCAAATATGTAATAGACAAGAGCTACTCCTTGCTCAACGAAGTGGACTCAACACACCATATTAAACGCCTAAGAATATACCTGACTAGTAAGAATCTACCTGACTAGTAAGAATCTTAAAACCTATGGATTTATATGTCTCCGAAAGAGAATCAAGTGTGTGTACAGCGGCATAAACGCAGCAGTGATAGGATTGGTGAGGTTCGGTGAGCAAATGCAGACCCTTTGAAGACATATTGCATGGTACCCATTCCATGGGTCTCAACTCTCCATGTTTAAGGGATTCTTCCTTCAGCTAAAACATGCATGTGGAACCCAGAGTATGATCCACCATGTGGTCGGAAAACGTGTTCAAATGTGTCTCAGTTTTCGTCCCCTGGTACTCGGGTGCAACATTCCAGACGCTTTACTAACACTCTCCCCACTTGGAGAGTCAGTGCCTTTAACCTCCTGTTTGGCCCAGTTAGCAATTTCTGCGGAAGATGAACAGGAATAGGGAGAACCAATGAGAGATTAGGTGGAGGTGTCCGGACGGGCCAATTTAACTCTCATTTCCCACCAGGAAGAGGAATTAACCAAAGGCTCAGCATGCCGTGCCGGAACCAAACTAGGGCCTGAAGCAATCCTGCGGTGTTGCGGCCAGCTCACAAGAAAGCGAGTTGAAGAAAGGAGCTCAGGGGCACTGTAATTCACAAACCTGCAGAGTTATAAATGACAGCTATCTTCCAAAAATATATTGAATTAGGATGCCAAGAGGAGTTGAAAGCAGGGCAGAATTGCAGGAAACCGATTTCAGGAGGTAGACTGGAATTGCATGTAAAGCATAGGAAAAGAGGCAGAACGTCCACAATGATGCACTTGGCCAAAAAGGGCATATGAGTTTTTTCCTGAATATATTCAGGAAAAAACGCATACGCCCTTTTTGGCCAACCAAGCAAGCTTGCAAAGGAAATCTGCACTACAATGAAGTCTCACTTCCCCCCGGTCAAAAGGGCCATCTGAAAAAAGTGTAAAATCCAGAAAGGCAGGACAGGCCATGGAGAACTGGGAGCCTAGTTATGCTGATGGGCGGGATGTAAATTGCCAGCAGCCACTCTGGAGAAGTGTATGGTGTTTCCTGAAACATCCAAAAAACAAAGCAACAGAGCCTAGGGCACTTCCACTTATGGTCCTATAGCTTAGGGAAATTAAAATCAAAAAGACACAGCCACCCCAAAGTTTGGGACGGCTCTGTTTACAAGAACCTCGTTTACGGTACAAGTTCAATATCACAGAAAGCGAAAAATGGATAAAGAAATTGTGGTACTTACGTACAATGCAATATCACTCAGCAATGAAATCTATGTCATCAGGCCCGTAGCAGCATAATGAGTGGATTCAGGTATGATGATTCTAAGTGAAATTAGTCACACAGAAAAAGAAACATCATAAGATATCACTAATACACGGAATGTAAACTTGGCTACACAAGAACTGAATTACAAAACAGAACATGGTGTCAAATGTAGAAAACCAACTTATGCTTGCTTAAGGGGACGGGTGAGTTGGGTTGCTGCATAAAACCAGTGATTGAAATGAGCACAGATACCGTTCCATAAGCCAAATATGTAATAGACAAGAGCTACTCCTTGCTCAACGAAGTGGACTCAACACCCCATATTAAACGCCTAAGAATATACCTGACTAGTAAGAATCTACCTGACTAGTAAGAATCTTAAAACCTATGGATTTATATGTCTCCGAAAGAGAATCAAGCGTGTGTACAGCGGCATAAACGCAGCAGTGATAGGATTGGTGAGGTTCGGTGAGCAAATGCAGACCCTTTGAAGTCATATTGCATGGTACCCATTCCATGGGTCTCAACTCTCCATGTTTAAGGGATTCTTCCTTCAGCTAAAACATGCATGTGGAACCCAGAGTATGATCCACCATGTGGTCGGAAAACGTGTTCAAATGTGTCTCAGTTTTCGTCCCCTGGTACTCGGGTGCAACATTCCAGACGCTTTACTAACACTCTCCCCACTTGGAGAGTCAGTGCCTTTAACCTCCTGTTTGGCCCAGTTAGCAATTTCTGCGGAAGATGAACAGGAATAGGGAGAACCAATGAGAGACTAGGTGGAGGTGTCCGGACGGGCCAATTTAACTCTCATTTCCCACCAGGAAGAGGAATTAACCAAAGGCTCAGCATGCCGTGCCGGAACCAAACTAGGGCCTGAAGCAATCCTGCGGTGTTGCGGCCAGCTCACAAGAAAGCGAGTTGAAGAAAGGAGCTCAGGGGCACTGTAATTCACAAACCTGCAGAGTTATAAATGACAGCTATCTTCCAAAAATATATTGAATTAGGATGCCAAGAGGAGTTGAAAGCAGGGCAGAATTGCAGGAAACCGATTTCAGGAGGTAGACTGGAATTGCATGTAAAGCATAGGAAAAGAGGCAGAACGTCCACAATGATGCACTTGGCCAAAAAGGGCGTATGCGTTTTTTCCTGAATATATATATTCAGGAATATATATTTCCTGAATATATATTCAGGAAAAAACGCATACGCCCTTTTTGGCCAACCAAGCAAGCTTGCAAAGGAAATCTGCACTACAATGAAGTCTCACTGCCCCCCGGTCAAAAGGGCCATCTGAAAAAAGTGTAATATCCAGAAAGGCAGGACAGGCCATGGAGAACTGGGAGCCTAGTTATGCTGATGGGCGGGATGTAAATTGCCAGCAGCCACTCTGGAGAAGTGTATGGTGTTTCCTGAAACATCCAAAAAACAAAGCAA